>NC_087203.1:30102886-30122886 GCF_015104395.2 Macrobrachium nipponense | reverse complement strand
GACTAAAAAGAATGTAACCAAAAATTTTAAATAAATATTTCAATTTTAACAATATTTATTACATTTTTTTTACATTTGTATTAGCTATTTTTTTTAAAGAATTACTAGAAAAATCGAACGAAAAACACAAAAATCAAAAAGAGAAAAGCTAAAAAAAATATTTCAATTAGGATGCAATATTCTGGTTAGATTTTCTCTTGTTTTGAGGCCTATTTTCTGTTTCAAATAACACTTTAATAATTGCATAAGTATTGGATAATGAATATAACAAAGAAAAAAACAGCTAAATAATAAATAATTTTCAATATCATATTTTTAGGACTTTTTTTTTCTTTTTCATGACTGACTTATATTTCAAAAATCATTTGGAAAATCGCCTAAAACTAGGACAATATATCAATTATTACACAAAACATTTTGAGTCTTATTCAATTTTGTTGGCAGTTTTCTTGTTCAAAAACTCATCATAAAAATCGCCTAAAAATAAAATGAAATAGAGGAATAATAAAAGATTTTTTTTAATCACTTAAATATATTTCAATTTTAGTACGTAATTTTTTTGAAATATTGTAATCTTTTTGATGACTGATTTTTGTTTCAAAAATCACTCAAAAATCGGTTAAAATTTTCTTATGTTTTTGATGACAGATTTCTATTTCAAAAATAATTTTTAAAAGTATTTTAATTTCTGTACAATATGTTTGAGAGTTTGTTCCTATTTTTGATGGATAATTTTTGTTTTTAAAATCATTCAGAAAATTGGCTAAAATAACACAATGTATTTAAAATTAAAATCAGTTAAACAATTAATTTGAATTCACTAACTATGATACCTTTTCCCTCTTTTTGATGACTGATTTTTATTTCAAAAATTATTTTAAAACTCGCCTAGAAATAGAACGTAAAATGTTTAAAAAATACATCTATAAATTTGTGCAAAATATTATTGAGTATATCTTCTTTTTTATTTTGGCTATTTTTTCTTCCAAAAATCAATATAAATATTCATTAAAAAAGGGGGAAAACGGAATAAATACACGATTTTAAGAATTTTTGCCCTTATTTCGATAACTGATAATTATTTAAAAAATAATTTAATAAAAATATGAAAATGAATATAACATTAAAATTTAGACAAAAGCTAAAATCATTTATCAAAAAGATGCCAAAAAAAACAAAAAATATTGTATATAAATTCATATAAGGTTTTTAGTTTAATTTTTTGTCCTTTTTATGTGATTTTCATAATTAGTTATTAAAATGGGACAAAAACTCTCAAAAATTTTAGTTCATACTTATCTTTTTTAAACCGTTCTTTTATGTTATATTCATTTTCCTGATTTAGGTAATTTTCGAAATGATTATGGAAACAGAAGTCAGAATTAAATCGAATGCAAAATTATCATAAATGTATTTTTTTTCCTCCTTTTTAGGTGATTTTTATAATGATTCTTGACACAAAAATCTTGCATCAAAAGATGAAAACAAACTCTCAAAAATTGTGTACCAAAATTGAAACTTTTTTTTTAAATGTATGTGGTTTTTTGTAAGATTTTTGAAATAAAAATCACACATCTAAAGAAGGACTAAAACACATTAAATATTTCATTAAATTGATATATATTTTAAGCTTTTTCAGTTTAATTTTGTTTTTAGCATTTTTAATGATGATTTTTGAAAAAAAAAAGACAAAAATATAAAAATATTTTGCAAAAACTGGAATATTTATTAAATCATTTTATGCTATATTTCTTGTCCCATTTTTAGGCGATTTTTATAATTATATTTGAATAAAAAAATCAGTCATAAAAACGAGTGTACAATCCAAAAATTAAATAATTATTTTAACATGTCTACCTACTTGAAATTTATTCCTCTTTGTGATGGATGATTTTTGCTTCAAAAATTATTTAGAAAATTGGCTAAAATTAGGACAATGAACTTCAAATTAAAAGTAGTTTGTAAAATATTTAATTTGAATCTAATATTTTTAATATTTTGCCTGATTTTTGATGACTGATTTTTATTTCGAAATTATTTCAAGAAACACCTGAAATTCGGGCAATAAATGTAACAAAATCATTTAAGGAATATATAAATTTTTGCATAATATTTTTGAGAGTCTTTACCTCCTTTATTTTGGCGGATTTTTTAATAAAAAATAAGTATAAGAATAGCCTGAAAAAGGGGGATGGGCAAAGAAAACGATTTTTTTATCTTTCAATTTAAATACAATATTTTTCACTCTGTCACCAAATAAGAGGGCAAAACTCCCAAAAAGGGAGCCAATAAGCCCAAAGATATTGCATTTAAAATTACATATTTTTAGAGCTTTTCTCTGTTTTATTTTTTGGACTATTTTTCAGATAATTTTTATAATGATTACTTTTCATGTTACATTAATCAATCGACTAAAAATTCAGGCGATTTTCTAACTGATTTTTCAAATAAAAATTAGTCACCAAAGAAAGGGTAATACTCCCAAACAAAAATGTATCAAAAAGATGAAAAAAAACTAAGATTTTGTACTAAAATTTAGATATTGTTTTAAACTCTTTAAGTTATATTTATTTTCATATATATTTGAGACAAAAAAAATCACTCATCAGATAGAGGTCATAATCTAAAAAAAATATTGTATTTAATTTGGAATATGTTTAAATGTTTTTGTCTTTCCCTAATTTTTTAGTTGTTTTTCTAATTAATTTTTATCAACAAACAGCCTTAACTAATGGGGAAAAACTGAAAAATTTATATAAGTTTTAAATTTTTATGTGCTATTCATTGCCCTATTTTAGGCCAATTTTTAAATAATTTTTGAAATAAAATTAGTCCTAAAAAACGGTAAATTTATTTAAAATATTGTATTCAAATTAAATTATTATTTTAAACTGCCTTTAAATAATTTGAAAATCGCATAAATTTTTACAATTAATGTACCATATTTTTAAACAAATATACCATTTTAAAAATATTAAACAAAATAAATATTTAATTAAAATCAACTTTTATGGTAAAATATTGTATCTAAGAAATTGAAATATTTAATTCGGCTTTTTATTTTTAGGTATCTTTTTGTCTTTTATAATTTTAATACACTATGTGTGGTAAGATATTATATCTAAATTGAAATCATTTTTAAAGCTTTTTAGTTCTCTTATTTTGTCCCTTTTTTATTCAAATACATTATTTATGTTAAAATTTAAATATATCTTAAAGCTTTGTTAGCTTTCTTTTTTAAGCAATTTTATGATTTTCGGTATCAAAATCAGTCATAAAAAAGAAGGCAAAACTCCCAAAATATTGTATCCAAACTGTATTATTTTTAAGCTCTGTTTATTATAAATTCCTTTTATTATTTATTTATTTGTTTTTTTATTTATTTATTTAATTTTTTATTTTTTATTCATTTTTATTTATTTATTTTTTTTATTTTTTTATTTATTTATTTCTATTTATTTATTTATTTTTGTTTATTTATTTATTTCGATTTATTTATTTGTGATTATTTTTTAATTTTCATTTATTTACCTCTATTGATTTTTTTATTTTAAAATATTTATTATTATCTTTATTTTATTTTTTTTATTTAGCTATTTATTTTTTATTTTTTTATTATATTATATTTATTTATCTTTGTATTTTTAAATATTTTTTTACTTTAATTATTATATATTTATTTATACTTATAATTTTATTTATTTATTTGTTTATTTATATTTATTTATTTATATATTTTTTTTTTGTTTTAATTTTTTATTTCTTATTCATTTATCATTTTTATTTATTTATTTATCTATTTATTTATTTTCATTCATTTATTTGTTTTAATTATTAATTATTTTACTCATTTATTTTTATTTATTATTTATTTATTTATTTATTTATTTATTCATTCATTTATTTATTTCAATTTATTTCTTTAGTTTTATTCATTTTTTATTATTATTTTTTATTTTGATTTATTCATTTATTTTAATTTTTTATTTAATTAATTTATTGTTATTAATTTATTTATTTAATAATTTTTTTGAATTTATCTATTAATTTATTTTATTTATTTATTTATTATTTATTTATTTATTTTTATTTTTTCATTTATTTTTAATATATTTTAATTATTCTTATTTTTTTATTCATTTTTATTTATTTATTTTTTTTATTTACTCCTATTTATTTATTTTTTATTTGTTTTGTTTTTTTTTTATTATTTTTATTTTAGTTATTTATTTTATTTTTATTTTTTTATTTTTTTATTCATTTATTTGAATTCTATGTTTATTTTTATTTCATTGATTTACTTATTTATTTATTTTTATTCATTTTTTATGTATTTCTTTATTTTTATTTATTTATTTTTCTATTTTTATTAATTTTTTATATGCTTAATTTTTATTTTTCAATTATTTATTTTGTCTATTATTTATCATTTTTATTTGTTTATTTTTTTAAATTATTTTTTATTTATTTTTATTTATTGATTTATTTTTCTATTTATTTATTTTTTTGTTTTATTTATTTTTGTTTTTCATTTGTTTTATTTTTCAATTATTTTTATTTGTATTTTATTTTTATTTATTTAATTTTTATTTTGTTTTATTTTTTTAATGTTAATTTTTTATTTTTAATTTTTATTTATTTGAATTTTAGTTCTTATTTATTTATTTTTGTTTTTTCATTTATTTTTTTATCTATTTATTTTTTATTTATTATTAATTTAATTTTTATTTTATTATTTCTTTTCTTTTATTTATTTTTGTTTATTTCTTAATTTTTTATTATTACTTTTTATTTTTATTTTTTTTATTTTTAATTGATTTTAGTTTATTTTTTATTTACTTATTTTTTATTTATTCATTTCTTTTTTTTATTTTTTTTTTTTTATTTATTTTTTATTTATTTATTTTTTATTTATTTTTGTTTATTAATTTTCATTTATTTTTCCATTTTCATTTATTTACTTTTATTGATTTATTAAATTTTTGCTTTTTTATTTTTTGTTTTTTTATTTATTTATTTATTTATTTATTTATTTATTTATTTATTTATTTATTATTGTATTCCTTTTTTTAATTTTTTATTTGTTTTATTCATTTATTTTTATTGATTTATTTTTATTTATTCATTCATGTATTTCAATATATTTGTTCAATTTTACTTATTTAAAATTATTTTTATAAAAATAATATTTATTATTAGTATTTATTTATTTTTATATTTGTTTATTTTATTTATATATTTATTTTTTTTTCATTTATTTTTATCCTTATATTTTTGTTCTAATCATATACTTTATTTATTTATTTTGATGATTTAATTATTAATTTTTGATAAACATTTTTATTTATTTATTCATTTTTATTTCTTTATTTTTATGTATTCCTATTTGTTTATTTATTTAATTTTGTTTATTTAGTTACTTATTTTACTTATTTATTTATTTATTTATTTGTTTTTATTTATTTATTAAATTTTATTTATTTACTTATTTTTATTTATTTATTTTTATTTTATTTTTTTTATTTTTTATTTGATTTTATTTTTGTATTTATTTATTTGGATTTATTTATATTTATTATATTGTTATTTATTTATTTATTATTTTTATTTATTTATTATTTATTTCATTATTTTATTGATATATTTTTGTTTATTTGATATTTCTTTTTTTTATTATTTATTTACTTTTTATTTTTTATCAATTTATTAGTTTTTATTTATCATATCTATTTATTCTTTTATTTTTGTTTTCTATTTATCTATTTTTTATTCATAGTCTTATTTTTTTATTTTTTGTTTTATTTATCTATTTATATATGTTTTTTTCATTTATTTCATTTATTTATTTATTTATATTATTTCTATTTATTTTTATTTTTTATTTTGATTTTTTATTAATTTACTTTATTTATTTATTTTTTTTCTATTAATTTTAGATAATTTGATATATTTACTTTTTTAATCTATTTTTTTATTTTTTATTTATTTATTTATTTCTTTATTTACTTTATTTTATTATTTAGTTATTTATTTAGTTATTTATTTATTTAATTTATTTTTTTATTTTTATTTTATTTTTTATTCATTTATTATTTTGCAAATATTTTTTTTTAATTGAATTATTAATATTGTTTAGTTTATACTAAACTTCATTATTTAGTTTATTTATTTATATTTCTTTATTCTTGATTTATTTTAATCATTTTTGCATTATTAAATTTTTTTATTTTTTTATTCATTCATTTATTTTATTTTTTTATTTATTTATTTTATTTATTTATTTTTAATTTATTTTTTATTTCCATATTATTCATTTATTTTTCCAATTTATTTTCTTATTGATATATTTTGTTATTTATTCACTTTTTTTATTTTTTTATTTATTTAATTGTTAATTTATTTTGATTTTATTTGAATTTTTGTTTTAATTTCTTTATTTATTTATTTTATTTGTATTTAGTTTCTAATTATTTATTTATTTGTATGTTATTCATTTTTATTTATTTATTTCGATTTCTTATTTGGGTGTTTATTTTATCTTAATTTATTTTTCATTTTATTCTTGTTTACTTTCTATTTATTTATTTATTTTTTATATACGTTATTTATTTATTTTTATTTATTCCTTTTTTTATTTAGTTATTTACTTGAATAGTTTTTTTTTGTTATTATTTTTATCATTCATTTTATTTTAAATACTTTTTTAATTTAACTTATTACATTTTTAATTTTAATACTTAGGTTATTTTTTGTTTATTCAGGTTATTTAATTATTTTATTTCTATTTATTTATTTCATTCTTGTTTTATTAATTTTTTCTTTTTATAATGTTTTAACGAAAGTTTTTCTTATCTTTTTCTTTAATTTTTGGTTCTATTTATTTATTTATTTATTTATTTATTTAATTTTATTTGTATTTGTATTTCTTTTATTTTTAATTTTTCCTTTAAATTTTGGCATTTTTGGTTTCATTTATTTGATATATTTACTTTATTTTTAGTTTATTTTATATTTTATTTGTTTGGGTATCTTTTATTTATTTTTTAGTTTTAGTTAATTTTTTTGTTGTCTTGTATTTTTATTATTTTAGTTTATTTTTAGTTTATTTCTTTAATTAATTTGTATTCATTTTTTTAAAAATATTTTTAGTACTTTAACTTTGTATATATTTATTTATTTTTTTGTATTTTGTATTACCTTATTAATTTGATTTAATATATTTTATTTTGTTATGTTATTTAAGTTATTTATTTCATTTAGTTTATTTTTTCCTAATAGTGTTTTATTTATGATTCATTTATTTATTTTTTTTATATATGTATTTGTTAGTCATTTATTTATTTCATTCATTTTTTATTATTATTCACCATTTTATTTTTATTTATGTCTATTTACTTCTTTTTATTCATTTATTCATTTATTTATTTTTATCTATTATTTTCATTTAATTATTTTTTTTTATTTATTTATTTCGATTTATTTATTCTTATTTATTTTTTATTTTTTATTTTTATTCATTGGTTTATTTTTATTTCGAAAATCATGTAAAAGCACGCCTAAGAAAGGGAAAATGAAAGTTTTAAAATAATTTCAATTTTGGCATAGTACTATTTTTGAGTTTTTCCTCTTTTTGTTGGCGGATTTTTGTTTAAAAAACTATTACAAAAATTGTTTAAAAAAGAAAGCTAACAAAGCTTTAAAATATATTTCAATTTCAACATAAATAATGTATTTGAATAAAAAAAGGACAAAATTAGATACCTAAAAAGCTTTAAAAATGATATAAATTTAGATATAATATTTTACAACACATAGTGTCTTAAAATTATAAAAAGACAAAAAAGATACCTAATAAAGCCTTGAAAATATTTCAATTTAGATACAATATTTTACCATAAATATTTCATTTAAATTAAAATGTATTTGTTTAACATTTTTATGGTACATTGATTGTAAAAATGTATGCGATTTTCAAATTATTTAAAAGCAGTTTAAAAACGAATTTAATTTGAATACAATATTTTTAATAAATTTACCATTTTTAGGACTAATTTTTATTTCAAAAATTATTTAGAAATTGGCCTAAAATAGAGCAATGAATGTCATATAAAAATTCAAGACATATATAAATTTTTGAGCTTTTCCCCCCTTTGTTTAGGCTGTTTGTTGTTAAAATTTAATTAGAAAAACAACTATAAAATTAGTGAAAGACAAAAACATTTAAACATATTCCAAATTAAATACAATATTTTTTTAGATTATGACCTCTATCTGATGAGTGATTTTTGTCTCAAAAGGCTTTTAAAAATCGCATAAATATTTGAAAATAAATGTAACATAAAAAGTTTAAAACAATATTTCAATCTTAGTACAAAATCTTAAATATATATATATAAAAATAAATGAATAAATAAAAATAAATAAATAAAAATCAATAAAAATAAATAAATAAATAAAAATAAATAAATAAATAAAAGCAAATAAATAAAAATAATAAATAATAGAAATGAATAAGAATAAATAGAAATAGTAAAAATAAATAAATAAATAAAATGAAAAAAATAAATAAAAAACAAATACACAAAAATAAATAAATAGATAAATAAATAAATAAAAATAAAAACAAATACACAAAACTTAGAACGTCATGACATTCCCTTAACTGTAGCAAAACTCATTAATCTCAAAAGGTTATGTATCAAAGATAGTAAATTTTGTTTTAATGGGGAATTTTTTGTACAAAAGTTTGGCATGGCTATGGGTAATCCCTTATCTCCTGTCCTTAGCAATACTTACATGGAATTTTTTGAGACAAAACTCTTACCGAGAATTTTGCCCCAAAAAGTTATATGGTTTAGGTATGTGGATGATATTTCCTGTATTTGCCCAGTTCACAAAAATCTCCAGGAATTCCTTAATAATCTCAATAATTTAGTCCCTTCTATAAAATTTACTGTAGAGGAAGAGAGAAATTGTAATTTGAATTTTCTTGATGTAACTGTCCATAGAAATGATAGAAATTTCACCTTTTCAGTCTTTCGGAAATCAACTAACATTGCCTCTTTTGTTCATTACTACTCCAATCACCATCAAAATGTTAAATTCTCTGTTTTTTCTGGGATGTTCCTAAGTGCTTTACGTGTCTGTAGCCCGCAGTTTATTGACGCTGAAATTAAAACTATTTATGATATTGCATTGAAACTTAAGTACCCAAGGACTTTTGTAGATGTGGCATGGAAAAGAGCTAGAAAAACATTTTATTCAACTAATGACAAACTTGAATTTAGTAAGCATAACATTCTAAAATTATACCCTATGATGAAAGGTTTTTAGATATTCCTAGAATTTTAAAGCTTTTTAACATAAATGTTGTTTTCAGTAATATTAATGTCAAGAGTTTAGTAATCAAAAATTCTCCTAAAGATCTTCCAGGCTGCATATATGAAATTCCTTGCAAAAAGTGTGATAAAGTCTATTACGGACAGACCGGTAAATCTCTTTCACAACGTCTCAAACAGCACCAATATTCTGTGAGAACTGGGCAAATATCGAATGCATTATTCGTACATATGAGAGATTTAGATCATCCTATTAACTGGAGTCAAGCAAGAGCCTTAATACCATGTAATGACACAGTTAAAAGGAATATCATTGAATCTTGTTTCATCAAGTCAAATAATAGAAATGTTCTCAATTTAAGTCTTGGTTTATTTAAACTTGATGCTTTCATAATGAAACAAGTTGTAGATAAATATAAGCAACAAAATTAATATATTCAGTTTTTACATGTTTTGGACTGTAAAGCTAATTTCAGTTAAGGTCAAATCTGTTTAGGTTTTTGACCGTGTGATATCTGATAATCCTGGATTATCTCTTTTAATTTTTACCCTTTTGACAATCAACCATCTGGTATTCTTGATCTTGTTGTGTACCTAAGACCTTTCTCTCCAATTGTATTTCATTCGCTCCTTGACAATGTCTTAGTAAAGACGAAAGCGCTTGGATTTCTGACTATCATTTTCCTGTGGTATTCGCTTATTTAATGAAGTCCAGTGCATCTACTGTGAGTTTATAAGCGTATATATATTTTATCTAATATATTATATATTAATATATAATATATAGATAATATCTACTAATATATATATATAATTTGACCAGCAAAGGGCGTCGCTCCTCCCACTAGCTTTAATATTTGGTAGGCGTTTAGCCATAGAGTTAGGCGAACTGGTAACCATCAGTCTCCTCTCTCTCTCTCTCTCTCTCTCTCTCTCTCTCTCTCTCTCTCTCTCTCTCTCTCTCTCCTCTCTCTCTCTCTCTCTCTCTCTCTCTCTCAAAGTGATCACTGGCAAAAGCCCTCTCTCTGTCTGTCTGTCTCTCTCTCTCTCTCTCTCTCTCTCTCTCTCTCTCTCCATTCCATCAGGTCATCAAATTAGAGTCGGAGTTACAAAAAATATATATGTTTTACTCAAAGCAAAGTATTAGTTGAAAAATTCAAGTTCCTACAAGATAATTAATGGAATGATAATAGTTCAAGTCTCACAGACAACTAACTCAGATAACCCCCCGGTATTTAAATGTCCTAATCGGTAATTAGTCACACCAATTATCTCTTTTCCAAAATACAGTCCCCTCACTAGGACACTCGGTCCCCTCACTAGGACACTCGGCCCCCTCACTAGAACCGCCTGTTTAAAAGACAGGAGAACACACTAGTGAGCACACACAATCATAAAGACAAAGTCAAAAGATCAAATGAAATGGAACATCTTTCTTTACAAAATGTCAAACAGACAACAAGCCATTCCTTTGGCTAAAGTATGATAACACTTACCTATTGCAGCCTGGAACGTCAACACTAACAAATAGAACTTTCGCAGGGCCATCCCAGCATTCTGCCTTTTCCCCCGTAGCTGTCTCCCTAGTTCTTGGCTAAATGAAGCCATTAAGAATGGACATAGTTCGTACACGCACATATGAATTCACACTCATCATCAAACAGCTGAAATCATAAACACGTTCCCGAACAATGACTCTAAGTCACGAACTGAGACACTAAAAAATTCTCACACAAACTGGAGAGAAAAATAAATTCAAATTCACCCATGATAAAAAAAAAACTTGTGTCAGCTATGGCTAACTTCCAAAAAAGGAAAAAAGAAAAATCAACGGCACTGTTAACTATCCCCGTGACTCACGTAGATGTCAAGCAATTCTCTACTGAACTCATAAAAAAAAGGAAAACCAAAAAATGTGTCGTTAGTTCCTCCCAAATTCAAAAAAAAAGCAACACCACCCTTGATAGCATTACAACACCCACGTTAGTATATAAAAAAAATCCCCAGTATCAGAAGTATCATTATCAGCAGTATCACCAAAATTGCTATCATCAAAATCACCAGTATTAGTAAAAAAACATCACCAATGTTAATGCTTGCCCATTCACCAAAAATTCAGCACAAAATTCACCAAAGATTCAGCAAAATTCAGCACAATTCACCAAAATTCAGCCAGATTCATCACCCATGAACTACTGACATATTCTCCAAAGTCATAAAAACTCAATAAATAATTAACCACAAAACTTCTCCCATGATTCATTGTAATAATTTTCCATAATATAATTATCTGTAATAATTATAAATAAAAATCTCCCATTGAAATATCAACAAATCTCTCGTTAAATATATGTCCTAAGTAATGATAATTCTACTTAAGTAACCCCCCGTAAAAATTTATATCCTTTTGTTAAAATAATTATAAAATAATCTCCCATGAAATATCTCAAATCTCTCGTAAAATATGTCTCAAGTAATGATAATTCTACTTAAGTAACCCCCCGTAAAATATCTCAAGTAATAATAATAATAATTCTCCATAGTAATAATTCTCCTGCAAATATCTCAAGTAAGGGCATTAATATTGCCAATCCCCCAGTATACACCAAATACAACACGAGGCACCCATCCACCACCAATGGCAACACCACCTGACAACATCAGTCAGCAATCATCATCATTCAGCAATGGCATCACCAATTGACAACATCAGTCATCACCACCCATCAGTCAGCGCCACCGGGCATCACCATTCAGCGCCACTTGGCAATCACCATCACTCAGCACCATTTTAAAGTAATCTCCCCAACACCCATTAAAAAAAATTAATCTCTGTGTCCCCATTATTATTGTGCCTTCCAAAGCATAAGGAAAACTTACACACACATATATGCACTTCATTTCTTTTTCTCTTCATTCAAGAGAAAGAAAATCTTTCTAAAAAATAAGAAAACCCTACGGGCATCTCACATCATCAACCAATCATTATCAGCTGATGTCCTGTGGCATTGGAAATTCATTATCAAGGGCAAATTCTTCCCCCAATACCCCGACACAAAAAAAAAAAACAATGTTTGAGTATCCCCCGAGGCAGACCACTTCTACCCTCCCCTTGCAATACCCTGTGGGTCAGTCAGCAGAAATTACGCCGAGCGCGTAAGAACGAGTGGGCACTCTTTGTCTCCTAGCAAAAACGCAATTCAAGCACAGTTTCGTATGTATGAAAACCTTTCATACACATGCATATATCAACACAAAGACGAATGCGTCTCTTCTAAACATGCGCCAATAAAAAAAACACATCACTTTCTACTCCCATGGGGAAAAAAATGTAGTATCCTAAACCAATCCCACAACTCACAAAATGATTAAAAAAAAAAAACCAGGACTAAAAACACATTTTGTAACACTCACCGCATTAAAATGAAAGAAAACCCGGAATCTGCTCAATTATAAACACGCGAATCTCATCAGCACAACACAAACATGCTTGGCGAGAAGGCACTCAATTGTCTTTCACACACAAATTCGACTGAGTCCAACTCCCTCGAGGCATCTCGCTCTGGGCAAAATTGATGACACTAGTAAAATCCTTCCCTTCCCATTACCACAGCTAACAGACAGATATTTCTCATTCCCCCTCACTTAGTAACTGAAATTTAATAATCTAACAATTTTCCACAATCTCACAAAAGGCTTTATCGTTCGAACACCGCTGCCACCAACTATTACCAGCAAAGGGCGTCACCGCCCCCCCCCCCACTAGCTTTAATATTTGGTATGCATTTAGCCATAGCGTTAGGCGAACTGGTAACCATCAGTCTCTTCTCTCTCTCTCTCTCTCTCTCTCTCTCTCTCTATCTCTCAAAGCGATCACTGGCAAAAGCCCTCTCTGTCTCTGTCTGTCTGTCTGTCTCTCTCTCTCCATTCCATCAGGTCATCAAATTAGAGTCAGAGTTACAAAAAATATATACGTTGTATCAAAAGCAAAGTATTACGTTGAATAATTGCATAGTTCCTACAAGATAAGTAATGGAATGATAATAGTTCAAGTCTCACAGACAACTAACTCAGATAACCCTCTGGTATTCAAATGTCTTACTCAGTATTTAGTCACACCAATTATCTCTTCTCCAAAATACAGTCCCCTCACTAGGACACTCGGTCCCCTCACTAGGACACTCGGTCCCTAGGACACTCGGTCCCCTCACTAAGACACTCGGTCCCTAGGACACTCGGTCCCCTCACTAGAACACTCAGCCCCCTAACTAGAACCGCCTGTTTAAAAGACAGGAGAACACACTAGTGAGCACACACAATCATAAAGACAAAGTCAAAAGATCAAAGGAAATGGAACATCTTTACAAAATGTCAAACAGACAACAAGCCATTCCTTTGGCTAAAGTATGATAACACTTACCTATTGCAGCCTGGAACGTCAACACTAACAAATAGAACTTTCGCAGGGCCATCCCAGCATTCTGCCTTTTCTCCCGTAGCTGTCTCCCTAGTTCTTGGCTAAACGAAGCCATTAAGAATGGACATAGTTCGTACACGTACATATGAATTCACACTCATCGTCAATGCCCTAATTAACTGGTCACAGCCAGTTTTCAAAGGCACCTTGAACAATAGCCTCACGACACTGATATACTTAAGTAAGGAACTTTAACATCACACCACCCCAAAAAGAGATGTCAGCATTCTTAGGTCGTCGCTTCAGACTCTGTCTCCATGGGAAGTTAAAAATAATGAATCTGCACCTCACATTATAATGGTACATTAAACATATTATTAATCATAGCCCTCTTTTGTCTAATATATATATATATATATATATATATATATATACGTATATATATATATATATATACTATATATATATATATATATATATATATATATATAATATATATATATATATTAGCCAGAACCAAGTAATATATATATATATATATATATGTATATATATATATATATATATATATATATATATATATCTATATATATATATATATATAATGTATATATAATATATATATATTATAATAATATATAACTAGTAATTATAATATATATATAATATATCATATATATATATATATATATATATATATATATATATATATATATATATATATATAGGTATAAGCCACGAAGGAAAGTGAAACACTAGAGTGGCTGCAAGATCTTTCGACTCAACGTCCTTTACTTAGCAGACTGACTGACATACATGAGAAACTGAGAGGACAAGGAAGGGTCGAATGAGTGACAGATAGGGATTATAAGGAGATTAGTACCTACAATCTAGCACACCTGGAGAATTAGTAATCTTCCCAGATAAACATAAACATGGATACAATTTAAGAGGTTTACAAAAAGATCAAGTCCAACTGCTCAGACACAGGGACAAGACAATTAAAGGATAATACAGGGCGACAACTGACCACATTCAAACCTTTGGTAAACAAAAAATTATTCACAAAACATATTAAACCTACATATACAAAGAAAATAACTATGAGGCCACTAATTTGTATTTAAGTCTGTGATTGTATCTTTGAGGTAATTCTCAAACATGTTACAAATACAAGGGTCTAAATGAAACAGGCCACGACTAATGTTAAAATTACAATGGGAAGTAAGTTGTATATTGGCAGATTCTAAATGATTTTGTGATAAGACATCTTTTTATCTTCCAATTACTAAACTATCAGTCTAATTTATCTGGGGGTTGTTTTCACTTAAATGAATGAATATTGCATTAGATGTTTGCCCAGTTTTGACAGAATTTTTATGCTGTTTGATTCTTACTTCTAAGCCCTTGCTAGATTGCCTGAGATAAAAGGAGGGGCAGTCCATACATGGAATTTTATATATTATGTTGTTGCTTCCCCTAGGGCCATTTTTTTATTAACATTCCTCTTAGTGTGTTATTATAGGAAAACAAGAGGTTGACCTTAAAAGATTTTAACAATGATTTTATGGTTTCAAAACCGTTAAAATAAAACAAGGTGTTGTTTACGGAGCTGCCAATGTTAAGCATGAAAGTAACTTCTCTGCTCGCTATAAGAAAAGTTTGACTGGTCTTAAAAAGGACAATACTATCCACATCACAAAAGCTGATAAGTCAAATAGTATAGTAATTTTGGACTAAGCTCACTACATATCACGTATACAAGCCCTGCTGGATGATGATGTGATTTACAAAAAAACTAACAAAAAATCCCTTGATCAAGCATAAAAATTTTTAATAGCAAAAGTGGAAAAAAAAATCCTTAAAGATAAAAACAGAAATACTAGGTAAATTGTCAGCAATCTTTCCTCCCTCTACCTTACCTGTACGGGGGGGGATAGTCAAAACGCACAAAGAAAATAACCCTATGTGGCCTAAATATATCACTAAGATCTTGTTCCCGTTACTTGGAACTATCTCAGATTCTCATATATATAATTCTCTAGATTTAGTTGATAAATTAAGCAAAATTACTCTTTTCCCCACTGATAGATTCGTTAGTTTTGATGTATGTTCTCCTTTTACTAAAGTTCCTATAGACTCTATTTTAGAATATCTTAGTAATGAACTAACCTAGATTGTGCATTTGTGATTGTAAGTTTTTATTCAATGGTGAATTTTATCAATAAATATTAGTTATGGCAATGAGCAACCCTTTATCACCACTCCTCTCAAACTTGCACTACATGGAATTCCTTGAAAAATGCTATTTACTTAATATCATTTATATTCCTTTAAAGTGGTATAGATATATTGATGATATTTTAGCTGTTTTGCCTGCTGGTATTGATGTAAATAATTTACTCTTAGAATTAAATAACCAGGTACAGTCGATTAAGTTGACTTAAGAATTAGAAAAAGACAATTGCCTCCTTTCTTAGATGTTTTGATACATAGAGAACCATTTCAATGTAAATTTGGCATTTATAGGAAACCAACCACCAAATTAACTTATGTTCATTTCTATTCAGGCCACCATCTTAATATCAAAATATCAATTTTTTCTTCTATGTTTTTGTTTAATAAAGGTTTGAATGTGGTCAGTTGTTGCCCTGTATTATCCTTTAATTGTCTTGTCCCTGTGTCTGAGTAGTTGGACTTAATCTTTGTGTTAACTTCTTAAATTGTATCCATGTTTATGTTTGTTTGGGAAGGTTACTAATTCTCCAGGTGCGTTGGATTGTAGGTACTAATCTCCTTATAATCCCTATCTGTCACTTATACAACCCTTCCTTGTCCTCTCAGTTTCTCATGTATGTCAGTCAGTCTGCTAAGTAAAGGACGTGAGTCAAAAGATCTTGCAGGCACTCCAGTGTTTCACTTTCCTTCGCAGCTTATACACACACACACACACACACACACACACACACACACACATATATATATATATATTATATATATATATATATATATATATATATATGATATATATATAATATATACATATTGTAACGGCTCGTTTTACAGTCACCAAAATACTATTCAATTTTCTCTTTAAGTATCCATATACCACTGATACGAAGTCCACAATAAGGTGGAATCATACCACAAACTCAATTTTCAAAGTGCAAGGATGAATTCAAGGGAGGAGTAAACAAACACAATGAAAAACCATAAATTTAATACATAAAGAAACCAGACAGAAAATACCCCTGAACCTCTTTGAGAACAGGAAATAAATGAATTACTATCACACTTAATAACAATTCAACACACGTATACAAAATTAAGATAGCATAACCAACACACTCAAACCAAAATAAGGGGGCCCAGAAAGGAGAGGAAATCAAACAGAAAGAATATCCTGACGATTACAGAGGCTAATACCAAGCTTGTCACACAAATCTTCATGTTCAAAATGCTTATTATTCTTTTTAAAGAATACAGAATCCTCCACGTCTGGAGGAGTGGGTACCACAGGTGTTTTAATAACTAGGGGGCCCAGTCGAGCAGTCTCCACAGAATCGCAGCCGTGATCAATGCAAAAAGGATATTACAACCTTACCATGGGACAGCGAGATCCCCCTGGCTTTATAACTGAACCAGAGGTGGTGCGGTGATTCCCGAGGACGTCCCAGATATGTTATCTGGAAGATATCTCCCAATCTGAAGATAACAGATATTCAGTGATCCTCGGGTCCTGCAGATACGGGTAAATCACCAATAGAGGCTGCAAGCACCACGAAGCAAGAGACGGCAGTACTCTTAGTGCACGAAACAAGGTCAAAAATCATCCAAAAGTGACAAGGTCCAGAGAAAACGACTGCCTGTTCTCCTCCCATAAGCCAAGAAGTTTACCCGCCCCCTTATCCACAGGGGATGGACTACTCACAGCCTCCTTAAAGATAAACACAAATGTTAATAACAAGCAAACAGTTGTTATACAAACGACAAGTGAAACTTAAAAAAACTAGTTTAACAAATATCAAAAAATTTAATTTAATAATAATATTTTAATGAAAAAGGATCACATACTGACAATATATATATATATATGTATATATATATATATATATATATATATATATATATATATATAATAAAGTTTTGCCACAAAGGAAAAAATGAAAAAGCGAGATAGCCGAGTACTTTCGGTCTTGTTCCGACCCTTTACTAAGGCAAACTGATTTTACAGAGGAAAACATAGTCAAAAGAAGCTTAATATCCAAACTGACACTACAAGATTTGCAATAAGGTCGATTTCACTCTACACAAACGAGGAAACGCCTGAGGGTAGCCACACCTTGGAGGATACCATGATATTAAGTTGTATATGCTTCCTTGTTTTACAAAATGTACTGTTTCTGGAAGAATAACCTGTTTACCGCGTGTGTATCCTCCAAGGTGTGGCTACTCTCAGGCGTTTTCCTCGTTTCCGTTTGTAGAGTGAAATCGACCTTATTGCTAATCTTGTAGTGTCAGTTTGGATATTAGCCTTCTTTTGACTATGTTTTCCTCTGTAAAATCAGTTTGGCCTTAGTAAAGGGTCGGAACAAGACCGAAAGTACTCGGTCTATCTAGCTTTTTTCATTTTCCCTCTGTGGCAAAAACTTTATATATATATATATATATATAATATATATATTTATATAGTATATATATATATATATATATAATTATATATATATCTATATATATATATTTATATATACATAAATATATATATAGTATATATATATATATATATATATATATATATATGTGGTGTGTGTGTGTGTGTGTGTGTGTGTGTGTGTGTGTGTATAAGCTGCGAAGGAAAGTGAAACACTGGAGTGCGTGCAAGATCTTTTGACTCACGTCCTTTACTTAGCAGACTGACTGACATACATGAGAAACTGATTGAGGACAAAGGCAAGGGGTTGTATAAGGGTGACAGATAGGGATTATAAGGAGATTAGTACCTACAATCCAACGCACCTGGAGAATTAGTAACCTTCCCAAACACATAAACATGGGTACAATTTAGGTTAGGTTAACACAAGATTAAGTCCAACTACTCAGACACAGGGACAAGACAATTAAAGGATAATACAGGGCAACAACTGACCACATTCAAACCTTTATTAAACAAAAACATAGAAGAAAAAATTGATATTTTGATATTAAGATGGTGGCCTGAATAGAAATGAACATAAGTTAATTTGTTGGTTGGTTTCCTATAAATACCGAATTTACATTGAAATGGTTCTCTATGTATCGAAACATCTAAGAAAGGAGGCAATTGTCTTTTTCTAATTCTTAAGTCAACTTAATCGACTGTACCTGGTTATTTAATTCTAAGAGTAAATTATTTACATCAATACCAGCAGGCAAAACAGCTAAAATATCATCAATATATCTATACCACTTTAAAGGAATATAAATGATATTAAGTAAATAGCATTTTTCAAGGAATTCCATGTAGTGCAAGTTTGAGAGGAGTGGTGATAAAGGGTTGCTCATTGCCATAACTAATATTTATTGATAAAATTCACCATTGAATAAAAACTTACAATCACAAATGCACAATCTAGGTTAGTTCATTACTAAGATATTCTAAAATAGAGTCTATAGGAACTTTAGTAAAAGGAGAACATACATCAAAACTAACGAATCTATCAGTGGGGAAAAGAGTAATTTTGCTTAATTTATCAACTAAATCTAGAGAATTATATATATGAGAATCTGAGATAGTTCCAAGTAACGGGAACAAGATCTTAGTGATATATTTAGGCCACATAGGGTTATTTTCTTTGTGCGTTTTGACTATCCCGTACAGGTAAGGTAGAGAAGGAAATTTGACTGACAATTTACCTAGTATTTCTGTTTTATCTTTAAGGATTTTTTTTCACTTTGCTATTAAAAATTTTTATGGCTTGATCAAAGGGATTTTTTGTTAGTTTTTTGTAAATCACATCATCATCCAACAGGGCTTGTATACGTGATATGTAGTGAGCTTAGTCCAAAATTACTATACTATTTGACTTATCAGCTTTTGTGATGTGGATAGTATTGTCCTTTTTAAGACCAGTCAAACTTTTCTTATAGCGAGCAGAGAAGTTACTTTCATGCTTAACATTGGCAGCTCCGTAAACAACACCTTGTTTTATTTTAACGGTTTTGAAACCAGATAAATCATTGTTAAAATCTTTTAAGGTCAACCTCTT
>NC_087203.1:30057172-30102386 GCF_015104395.2 Macrobrachium nipponense | reverse complement strand
AGAGACCTTATTTTGTCCATGTCATAAAGTTTCTAGGTATTGATCTTGGTGCCAGAACTATGAGTAGCAAAATAAAACATTGAGCAAATTGATAAGCCAAAAGGTGTATTGTGTCACTTGATTTCTCGGTGAGTTAGGTGCCTTCATTTAGATTGTAGTGTTCATTTATGGTTTTTCTCCACGATATAAAAGAGCCTTTTGCTAGTCCCTCTTCTGCTTTGTCCACTTATGCTATTTATAATCAGCTGCTTCTCGTCTCTTGTCCACACCATGAAGGATTTTAAGATTACAGTCTTTTTTTCCACCCACTAAATAGCACGTATCTCCTTCGCCACTTCATCCTTGAATTGAGCCTCTTATGCAACTGCCATGAATCTTAGGTTCTCAGACCTTTATAAAATAGCCTCCATTTTCTTTGAAAGACTCTTGTGTCCAATGCAGAAAAGAGACCTCAAGAATTATCTTTCCAACCGTTATCCCGACGTTAAGGGGTCAGTTGCCTGATGTGCTTTCTCCACTGCCTCTTATTAAAGATATCATCCTTGACCAAACCTCTTCCCTCCATATCTTCCTTCATTTTATCTTACCATCTTATTCTCTGTCTTCCTCTCAATATTCTTCTTCCAACAGGGTGTTCACAAGCCCTCTGTACTATCTCAATTGTGTCTCTCTTATTACCTCTGTCATCTTTAAAGTAAGCCTGCCCTTTTCTTATTTCATCATTTTCCAAGATCTCAACCAGTGATATTCCCATAATACACCTCAGCATTCTCATCTCTGTTCTCTCAAGCTTTACTTCCTGTTTTGTTCATGAAACTTACCTGTCAGATATATATATAGCTGTATTTTTCTGAATCCGACAGAAATTTAAACACTTACGACACACGCAGTGGGAGTCAGGTGGTTAGTACCCATTCCCGCCGCTGGGAGGCGGGTATCAGGAATCATTCCCATTTTCTATTCATAATTTTTCTGTCGCCGGTGCTGAAAACACCTGTTTGCAGCACCTCCGTCCAGATTTTGGAAACTTACTAGCTACTTGAGTATCCCTTTTGGTTTTTCTTTGTTATCTGAATTGGATCGGTGGCTTGGCACACGTTGACTTTGGATTGATTTGAATTTGGTATTGATTTTTCTTTGATCAAGATGTCAGGGTCTAGTTCTGCTAGCGCTAGATTTTGTTCTATGTCCGAATGTAGAGGTAGGCTACTGAAAGCTTCAGTAGACCCACATTCTGTTTGTAAAGTTTGCAGGGGGAATGAATTACGTTTGAAAGTCGTTGTAAGGAGTGTGAAAGATTAACAGAGTCGGAATGGAAGGCGTATGAAACCTATCTTAAGAAACTTGAGCGAGATAGGTTAAGGAGGTCTTCCTCCAGGAGATTGGTTTCAGGTAGGCAAGATTTTAATTATCTCCTGCTAACCCTCCTTCTGTAGATTATGCTCCTACCCCTGTAGTGTTGCCTCCGGCCCCTGAAACAGTGTCGGTAGAAGGTAATACTTTATCGCTAATTCTTGAATCGATTCGTAACTTAGAATCAAAAGTGTTAGCTCTGGAGAGCAAAAGTGAAGAGAAGTGCAGTGAAAGTGCCCCTTGTGTAGTGGAGGGTGCGTCAGATCGGCCTCATTCCGCCTCTAGACCTAGACCTCTGCTTGACTCCCAGATTACGGGGAGAGAGCATGTCGAAAGTCGAAGGAGGGTTACGAGGAACCCCCACCGATCTGGCGTGCCTTCGGCAGCTTCTGACGAACCTACCCAGACTGCCAAGGAGCGTGCGCGTGCACGTCTTCTCAAGGAGTGCTTTTCTTCTTCTGAAGCTTCCTCCCCCGCGCAAGGGGTGGAGCTCTCATACCGCATCACGTCCGCTGAAAAGGACGGCTCGCGTTCGGGACGCTTCACGTCCAAGTTGTTCTCCGGAACTTTGCTAGTCGCTGATAGTGCGTTTGCTGCTTTTCCCTCTCGCAGAAGAAGCGTAAGGATTATTCGGAGGCGGAGTCTTTCCTAGATGTTTCTTTCGAGCGCCGCAGTCGCTCTAAGGTGCGTGAAGTGGCGGTTCCTGGGAGTAGGAAGAAGGCGTCCCCCCCTCGCCACTCGCCTGCTCACAGGATCAGCCCCTCCCCAGAAAAGGAGGCTTCACCTACAAGCAAGATTCTCCAGTCTCTTCAGCAGCAACTTCGAGATGTTTTTTCTTCGAGAGAGACTGTTCCACGTCGCCGTAAGAAGGATGACAATCTTCCTGTGAAGAGGTCGAGGCGTTCTCCCTCTCCCTCTCCTCGCTCGTCTCTCTCTCCGTTTTGAGTCTCCCTCTAGAGTTCGTTCTGCTCCCCAGCAACTTTCTAGAGGAGGCGAGAAATTCGTTTCTCGCTCTCGTGAAGCGGTTGTTTCCGCTGCTACGAAACTTGTTGATAAGAAGCGCGTTTTTTCTTTAGATGCCGAGCGCGCTTCTGTGAAAGTCAAGCGCGCTTTAGTGGACGCCGAGCGTGATTCTGGTTGCAAGGTAAGCGAGCGCCAGTGGACGCTCAGCGCGTTTTAGTGGACGCTCGGCGCGCACCAGTGGACGCTCAGCGCGCGCCAGTGGACGCCAGGTGTACACCTGTTGCGGTCGAGGCGCGCTTCAGTCGGCGCCAGTAGATTGGCTTCGGACGCCAAGCGCGCGCCTACGGACGTCAGTTTTCCACCTCCGCAAGCGCAAGCGGAAGCGGGAACTCTTCCTGTTCGCCGCTCTTTCTCTTTTGAGAAAGCTCGTGACTCTTCTTTACTTCCTCCGACTTCTCCAGTGTCTGAAGAGGAAATTAGTGACGCTTTCGTCGAACGTGGGACGAAGAACAACAGTTGGCTCCAGTTTCGACGGACTACAAGGTTTTGACTCGTTTGCTACAGTCAGTCTTTGCAGACACTTTCCAACCTGAAGCTCCACGTACTCCTCCCTCTCAGTTTTCGTCATCCAAAAGCTACTAAGATCTCGGGCTTTGTGAAAATGAAGAAGTCGCTTTCTACGAAGCAAGCTTTTCGAAAGGTCCATGATTGGATGGAAAAGAGGAAAGCTTCAGGCAAGACTTCTTTCGCTTTACCACCTTCAAGACTTTGTGGCAAAGCTGGTATGTGGTATGAGACGGGAGAAAACGTCGGAGTTAAGCTTCCAGCCTCAGCTCAAGGAGACTTTGGTAGTATTGTGGATGCCGCCAGAAGATCTTTTCTGTCTTCCTCTAAGGTCTCTTGGACGCATAGTGAGTTAGACTTTCACCTTAAAGGCCTCTTCAGGACACTAGAGGTCTTTAATCTTCTTGACTGGTGCCTTGGAGTATTGGATGCCAGGTCAGGAGTTCTGATTCCATCAGTCTGGGGAGCTGTCCAGTGTATTGTCTTGCATGGACAAGGCCGTCAGGGATGGTTCTGAGGAATTGGCTGCTCATTTCAGCACGGGACTGCTTAAGAAAAGAGCACTTTTTTGCAATTTTACTGCAAAGTCGGTCTCACCAGCGCAAAAAGCGGATCTTCTTTTCGCTCTCAGAACATCTCTTCCCCAGTCTATGGTAAAGGACATAGCTGCCAGTCTCCAGGAGAAAGCAACCCAAGACCTTCTGGCACAGTCTTCTAGGAAGCCTACTACTACTTCGTCTTCTGGGTCCTCTGCTTTGAAGAAATCGAAGCCCTTTCGATCCGCTTCTTCCTCGAAGCCAGCCCCTCGAGGGAAGAGGCTCTTTCAGAGGCAAGACTCCCGCTCCTTCCAAGAGCAAGAAGTGAGAGGGAAGTCCTTCAGCCACCGGTAGGAGCCAGGCTTCTACATTTCGCGAAAGCTTGGGAAGAGAGAGGTGCCGACGCTTGGTCTCTGGACATCGTCAAGAAGGGGTACAGAATTCCTTTCCTGATGGTTACCCCCGCTGTCTTCGACACCAAAGGATTTGTCTCCTTCGTATCAGGGAGAAAAGCAGAAAAAGTGCTTCACGATCTACTAGATCAAATGATCGAGAAGCAGGCAGTGGAACAGGTCTTCGACCGGAGTTCTCCGGGGTTTTACAACCGTCTGTTCCTAGTGCCGAAGCAGTCAGGGGGGTGGCGCCCCGTTCTGGATGTCAGCAGTCTAAATCGCTTCGTTACCAAGCAGAAGTTCAAGATGGAGACACCTCAATCCGTGCTTGCAGCCTTAAGACCGGGGGATTGGATGGTCTCTTTAGACCTTCAGGACGCATACTTTCACGTCCCCATCCATCCCCGATCAAGGAAATACCTGCGGTTGTCCTGAAAGGGAAGATTTTCCAATTCAGGGCACTCTGCTTCGGTCTCAGCACGGCGCCGATGGTGTTCACCGTTCTTATGAAGAACGTTGCGAGGTGGCTCCATCTTGCGGAAATAAGGATCTCTCTCTACCTAGACGACTGGCTTATTCGAGCCTCATCGCAAGACCGGTGTCTGAAGGACCTTCACACGACTCTGTCGTTAGCGAGGTCCCTGGGACTTCTGGTGAATCTCGAAAAGTCGCATCTGACTCCTTCTCAATCCTTAGTCTATCTGGGGATTCAGATGGACTCAGTGGCTTTTCGGGCTTTTCCGTCCCAGGGGCGACAACTTCAATGCCTGGACAAAGTGTCGGCCTTTCTAGGGAAGGAAACATGCTCGGTGAGGGAATGGATGAGTCTGCTGGGGACCATTTCCTCACTGGAGAAGTTTGTTTCTCTGAGAAGGTTGCACCTCCGACCACTTCAGTTCTTCCTCTCAAGCAATTGGTCACGCAAACAGGATCTAGAAGAGGTCTTGTTTTTGACGGAAGAAGTGAAAAAGCACCTCAAATGGTGGTTGGATCCAAAGAAGCTTGCGGAAGGACTTTCGCTCAAGCTTCGGAACCCCGACCTAGTGTTGTTCTCCGACGCGTCCTCCACGGTGTCCTGGCACATCAATCTAAAAGAACTTTCAGCGGTTTACCTTGCTCTAAGGTTCTTCCAAGAGGAAGTCTCCAACAAAGTGGTTCAGATAAACTCGGACAACACACAGCCTTGGCATACCTCAGAAACAGGGGGGAACTCACTCTCCTTCTCTGTTCGCCATCGCGAGGAATATCCTGATTTGGGCGAAGTCGCAAAACGTCACGATTCTGACAAGATTTGTGTCAGGCGTGGAAAACGTGCGAGCGGACCTTCTCAGTCGGCAAGGACAGCTTCTGCCGACGGAATGGACCTCATCAGGAAGTATGCCAGGCGCTATGGAAGCTGTGGGGACGTCCTCATGTGGACGTTTTCGCAACTTCCCGAACGAAGAGACTTCCGCTGTATTGCTCCCCAGTTCTGGACCCGGGAGCAGTGGCAGTAGACGCCCTACTGTGGAATTGGTCGGGACTAGACATTTACGCTTTTCCCCCATTCAAAATCCTCAGGGAAGTAATGAGGAAGTTCGCTGCATCAGAAGGAGCGAGAATGACCCTCATCGCCCCTTCTGGCCAGCGGTCGACTGGTTCACGGAGGTGATGTCCTTCCTAGTAGACTTTCCAAGGACTGCCCCTAAGGAAAAGATCTACTCAGACAGCCCCACTTCGAGACGGTACCACAAAAAAACCTCCCCGCTCTGCAGTCTGACTGCGTTCGACTATCAAGAAGTTGGCCAGAGCGAGGGGTTTTTCAAGACCTGTGGCAACGGCGATTGCCACCGCAAGGAGGCCCTCCTCAATCGCAGTTTACCAATCAAAGTGGGCTGTCTTTAGAAGTTGGTGCAGAAGGAAGGGCATTTCCTCCACCTCAACCTCTGTGAGCCAGATAGCAGATTTCCTTCTTCACCTTAGGAAAGAAGCGAAACTAGCCGTTCCCACGATTAAAGGCTACAGAAGCGTGCTTTCTGTGGTCTTCAGACATAGAGGACTCGACTTAGCGAATGATAGAGACATTCATGATCTCATTAGATCATTTGAGACTGTGAAAGTTCTCCAACCTAAAGTACCATCGTGGAACTTAGACGTGGTACTGAAGTTTCTCATGTCGAGTCAATTTGAACCGCTCCATTTAGCCTCGCTTAGGAATCTTACTAAGAAGACCATTTTCCTAACCGCTCTGGCGACGGCGAAGAGGGTTAGCGAAATTCAAGTCATAAGCAAGCATATTGGGTTCAAGGATCATAGTGCAGTTTGTTCCTTAAGTCCTACGTTCTTAGCAAAGAACGAGAACCCTTCCAACCCTTGGCCGAGGACGTTCGAGATCAAAGGGTTGTCGGAGCTAGTGGGACCTGAAGCTGAGAGAGTCCTGTGTCCTGTCAGGGCTCTCAAGTTTTATTTGCAGAGAACCAGAGCATGCAGAGGTTCTTCGGAGAACTTGTGGTGCTCTGTGAAAAAACCAGATCTTCCGATGTCGAAGAATGCACTGGCGTTCTTCTTAAGAAGTACGGTTAAGGAAGCCCATGAAAAGTGTAGTGAAAGTGACATGGAGCTTCTGAAAGTGAAAGCCCACGAGTTGAGGGCTATTGCTACTTCGGTGGCTTTTCACAAAAATATGGCAATCAAAGATATTTTGGGCGCCACTTATTGGCGAAGCAATTCGGTGTTCGCTTCACACTACCTGCGGGAGGTGAAAGCAACATACGAAAATTGTTACTCGCTCGGACCATACGTCGCTGCAGACACTGTTTTGGGGGCAGGAGGTAGCGCTCATCCTATCCTTTAATGGTTTAGGGGAGTTTTTAACTTGTGTTATGGTTGTGGGTTGACCGCCTGCGGCGGATCTCCCTTCCATTAGCTTAGTCTATGTGGGATACTTTTGGTAGGCTACGCCAGGTGTGGTTTGGTTCTTACTTCCGTGCCCTCATTTGTATGGTCAATGGTCTAGTCACGTCGTGGTCTCGCCCCTGTTGACAGATCATCTGGAGTGCACCAGCTTTATAGGTCTCTACCTTGCTGGCAACTCTAGTAGCACAAGCAGACTTATGCGGCAGTAACCACGAAGTCAGCTATGCTAACAGGTAAGGAATCAAGATATCAATTATCTGCATATATATGTTTCCTAAAATCTTCTATTCTGTCTACTCCCACCACCAAAGGTGGGATTCAGCTATATATATATCTGACAGGTAAGTTTCATGAACAAAATGATATTGTAATGATACAATTAAGTTTGTTCATACTTACCTGGCAGATATATATAATCAAGTACCCACCCACCTCCCCTCAGGAGACAGTGGAAATAAAAATTATGAATAGAAAAATGGGAATGATTCCTGATACCCGCCTCCCAGCGGCGGGAATGGGTACTAACCACCTGACTCCCACTGCGTGTGTCGTAAGTGTTTAAATTTCTGTCGGATTCGGAAAAATACAGCTATATATATATCTGCCAGGTAAGTATGAACAAACTTAATTGTATCATTACAATATCATTTTCTTAGAGCCCATGTTTCTGATGCAAGCATTAACACTTATCTTATCACTATGCTATAGATCTTGACTTTTAGCTTGATTGGAATTTTCTTATCACATGCTACTCCAGCTACCTCTCTCCACTTCCCCATGCAGCTTTTATCCTAGTGTCAATTTTGGCCTCATATCCTCCCTCTTGGCTTGAAGTAGATCCTAAGTTTGTTCCTACACATAATAGAAACCCTCGGTCCTTTGTATAAGGAATTACTTTCAGTGAAGGCTGGAAATTGGTCTTAAGAGAATAACAAGGTGCTTGGGCAGTAACTGCTTTTTTGCTAGTCAGGAGTCCTGCCTGACCAGACATAAACATTCCACTTTGCTTTCGGCTGCCGTTGTGTGCAGACATGCTCTCTGCTCTCTGTCTTCGAAAATTGTGAGACCTTTCTTTGTTGTGTCTTTATGAATGATTGTGTTTTGTTGTTTGTTTTTATCATGCAGACTCAAAACTCAGATATGCTTGTTGCCCTCCATTCTTGCAACGTGTTTGCCATGGAGCAGGGGGCAGAAAGTGTGGTAGTTTCCACTCCAAAGTGGAAGTGGACCCTCACCTCCTCTGCATGAAGTGCAGAGGACATGAGAGTTCTCTAGATAATACTTGTGATACTTGTATCTCTTGGTCAGCGGAGCAGTTGGGGAGATACAAGGGAAGGGAGCTATCTCGGAGGAAGTCTTCCAAGGCTTCATAGGAAAGCTACACGCCCACGTTGACTCTATTGGTGGCTAAGCTTCCCCATCTCGCTGTTTTCCCTTCGGGAAATGTCTGTCTACTTCTTCCTTCGATTTGTCAAGCATAGAAGAGGGGGGGCTGCATGCCGACCAGGGGCTGTATTCGAGAGCTTCTGTTCTCTCCAGAGGGGATCTTTCTCTCCTGAAGGGAACAGGAGTTCCCACCACTAACCTGACTTTTGCTCCCTCAGGTGTCTGTCTCTGCGGTCGGGGATTTGATACAGCCATGGGTGAAGTTGAATTTGCCTGGTACTCCTCTCCAGGGGCTGATAGACCATTTTTCGTCAGCTCCTGTGACTCTTAGTGAAGCTGCGGGGACGACGACGACTCTGTCAATGCCCTTGTATGTGGCACTGCCTCACCTGGTGTGTACCCAACACGTTACCACAGTAACAGCTTCTGTGGTCGTGTTGTCGGTGCCGCATACTTCGAGGACAGAACCTTTTCTGCCTCCTCCTCCAGGCTATGCACTCCTATCTCCCCCAGACAACTATGATTGACCCCACTGGATCTTCCGCCAATCTCTGTTCCCATGCCTGTTGCTGTACCTGTTCCTGACCATGCGAGTGCTGCTGTGGCATCGGCGTCCCCGGTCCAGACTGCTCTGGAGCCTGCTGTTTCAACAGCTGGCCCAGTTGGACCCTGGACGTGGGATCTGGCTGCTGTTCTGAGGAAGTTGATGAAGAAGAGGTCAAAGAAGTGAAAGGTGTCGTCGTCTTCCTCCTTTTCTTCGTCTTCGTCGTCGTTGTCTGCTGCCTCCTCCACTTCTTCTTAGGCTCCCCCCCACAAGAAGTCCCATTCCGTGGCTTCTAAGGGTCTGTCTAGTGGTTCTGGTGAGACATGTGGGCCTTCTGCTGGTCCTCCCATTCCTTCGGGAGTGGGAACTGCCTCACTGCCCCTATGTGTGCGCAGGGTAGGGACCACAGAAGTTCATGCTATGGTTTGTTCTTCTGCACCTAGTCCTAGAGGTTCTGCCTCTAGGACTGGGACCATCTTGGGTTCTTGTGCATCAGTTTCCTCAAGTGTATGCTCATTTAAAAGTGTGCGTGCAGCTAGAGTCAGTGACACTGAGTCCGCTCACTGTCACAACTTGAACATGATGCTGAGGAAGGGATCCTCAAGGTGACTTACGCCTTACTGACGATCGCTCGAGTAGCAATCGCTCAGTTCCCAGGGTTGACGTGATGGTCCAACTGAACCGTGCACATGGCAAAACCAGTAGGAAGTCCCTTGTTCAGTCTTCTCGAGAGGTTTCGGCTTCTTTGGAGATCGACACGTCATGGGGACAGTACCCGCTCTTGTCACAGGGGTGAACGCTATTCTTTGGCCGATCGATGGTCACGGTACAGTCCAGTCATCGAGTAGTACTTCCCGTGACCTGAGAGAGCATTGCTACTGTCCTCAGAGGAGTGCTTCTCCACAGGGAGAGCACTCCTCTAGACCTGTGAGCTGATCACCACCACAGGCTGGTGATCTTTCACAGCCCACTCCGTGTGCTAGTTCTGCTAGCAGACCGAGTGGGAGCGTCAGATCTTCCTCACCTGTCCCTTCAACTTCCTTGGGATGTATCGGGAGGAGCGACGCGATGAGGGGGAACCGTGAGGAGTGTCCGCCTCACAGTTTGGCCACAAGCATGTACGTTCCTGGTTTAGTCCTAGGACCCAAGAGGTCGTACACTCAAGTGGTTCGAGGAGATCATGGGGGGCCTGTCAGGGCTCTTCCCTCTGAAGGAAGAGGATTGAGGGAGGGACTCACCCTGGAAGGACTTCAAGGTCCTTCCTCAGGACACAGTCACTCCTGAGATTCAGAGGTCTTTTGCAGAGGTCATAGCACTGATTTGTCAGCACAGTGACCTAGGGGAAGGATCGATGGTAGTTCCCTCTGACTGCCCTTCACAGTTAGAGTCGTTCTGGGGTCCTAAGAAGGAACCCACAACTTCTGTGGGGTTACCTTGGTCTTCCTTGTCCGAAGGTGTGTTGGGCCAGGTAAACAATCTTGTTTCTGGGCAAGAGAGTTCACTTAGAGCCAACAGATCAAACAAGCTGCTTCCCCCTCCTTTACCTTGACAGCAGCGATTCTACTTGCCCTTGGAGAACCAAACAGGTTAACTCGGAGCTAGTACGGCCAACTTCCGGCCTGTCTCATGCTGCGTGAACCAAAGGTTCTCCGACAGAAGGTGCTGCAGAGGCAAGACAGGAGTTAGCAGTACTAGCTCTGGGTCAACTTGTTTGGTCAGCAAAGGGTTCTCCGAGGGCAAGTAGAATCACCTCTGTCGAGGTAGATGAGGGGGAAACAACTTGTCCGATCTGTTGGCCCTAAGTGAACCCCTTTGCCCTGAGACAAGATTGTTCACCTGGCCCAACACACCTTTGGAGGCTACTGCTATGGCAGCTTTCCAGGCCGTCTCCTGGCTGGATCTGTGCTCCTTCACAGTATCCAAAGTCGCTGCTTCTTCGGGACCAATAGTTCCCAGATAAGACTCAGCTTTTGGGAGACTTTGTCAGTCTGGCGGTAGGGCTATTTCCTACCTGGCCCACCAGACTGCAAACCTGTGGGCCAACCTTGTTCTTAGGAGGAGTGATGCTGTCCTAAATCATATAACCAGGTCAGCCAGGTCAGTGGGCCCAGAGTCAGCATTGGGTCCTATGAATGGACCGTTGCTGGGTTCCTCCTCTCTCTTTCCTAGAGAGATGGTGGGTGCTGTGGAAGACAAGCATAGAGCTGAAGACAGCAATCATCATGTCGACCAACTGCAGCTAGGACTCAGAGCCAGGCTAGCACCTCCACCCCCAAGAAGAGTCCTCCTTCTAGAGGGGCCCAAAGAAGAACCCAGGCTTCCTCCTTCTCTCAAAAAGGGGATCATCAGCCCCCCCTTTCAGCCCCTTCTCTCACCGGAAGGGAGGTGAGCAAAAGAGGAAGAAGGGGAAATGCTAGGGATGGTGTTTCCCCTAAGCTGCTGCCATTGGTGGGTGGTGTCTGGTGAGCTATTGGGCAACATGGCAGCGCTACGGAGCCGAGACCTGGGTTGTAGATGTCCTTCGGGAGGGATATCATCTTCCCTTCAAGTCGAAGCCACCCTTCACTGACCATCTGATCCAACTTCAGTGGTACATCCCATGTTCTGCCAAAGATCGGACAAAGTAGTGCTATCAATACTGAGCAAGAGAGCTGTGGAAGTCGTTAGATCCGTCACCAGGGTTTTACAGCCAACTTTTCCTGGTGGAGAAGAGTTGGGGGGAGGGGGGGGCGGGTTGGTGCCTGGAGATCAGTGATAGATCTCTCTCCCCTGAACTGATTCGTACGCCAGACTCTGTTCAAGATGGAGATGGTACGTTCCGTGTTCTCCTCTATCAGTGAGAACGCCTTCATGTTTTCTGTGGGCCTGAAGGATGTGTATTTTCAGATACCCATCCATCAGTCCTCCAGGAAGTACCTTCGCTTTATCCTTATTCAGGGCATTTTGTTTCGTGCTTTCGACCGCCTCAGGAATTCACATGAGTGTTCACCTTGGTGTCAACTTGAGCCCACTTGTTCGGGATACATCTCTTGAGGTAGCTTGACAACTGGCTAGTCCTGGCAAGCTTGCTCTCGCAGTTGCTACAGGACAAGGATTGACATCTTGAGTTTTGTCACGATCTAGGGATTGTGATGAATTTCAAAAAGTTGGATCTCATTCCCAAGCAGAGGATAAAGTACCTGGGTATGCTAACAGACAAGGTAGCAGCATGAGTCTTCCCCACAGACTCAAGGATCAGCAAATTCAGGAAGGTAGCTCAACTGTTTATGTCTCAACAGGAACAGCCAACTTGGCTTTGGGAGGTCATGATTGGTCACCTGTCATCATTAGAGATAGTCCCTCACAGGAGTCTTCACCTGCGGTCTCTGCAATGGAGACTAAAGGAGTGTTGGTCACAGGCTCGGGATCCTCAATCCTTCCCCATTCTTCTAACGTAGGAAGTGAGGAAGGATTTAGCCTGGTGTCTGGATGACAGGAACCTCTTAATAGGAGTGGAATTGCACACTCCCCCTCCGGACATGCTTCTGTGCTTGGATGCATTGAATGAGGGTTGGGGCGCACACCTGGAGGAGTTACTGACTGCAGGTGTGTGGAATCTACACGACAAGCACCTTCACATTAACGTTCAATGGAGTGGACTTTGGATCAACTGATGTGCAAGGACCTTTGGAGGCTGTAGGGCCGACCTTCCATAGACCTCTTTGCGACTTCGAAAAACCACAGACTCCCAAGATTCTGTTCTCCAATCCTGGACTCTCTCACCTGGAGGACGGGTGCGATGTTGCAAGACTGGACCAGTTTGGATCTCTATGCCTTCCCTCCCTTTGGTATGATCAGGGAGGTCATAAACAAGTTAAACTTTCACCAGAATGTAACAAATACTCCAGGTGGTTCCCAGACTTGATGCAACTATTAGTTGACTTCCCCAGGCTCCTACCTAAAAAACAGTTTCTTTTCAGACAACCACATTTTCAGAGGTCCCATCTAGGATTGTCTGCTCTGGCTCTGACAGGGTACAGACAGTTGGGCGCCTCGTTAAATTGAAAGGATGTTCTAAAGTTGTGAAGGCTATTGCTTAATGCAGATGACCTTCATCTAATAAATTATATCAATCTAAGTGGTCTACCTTCAAAGAGCGGTGTAACAGACACATGGTGTCCTGTTCTGAAACAGTTGTAAGTCAAATAGTTGACTTCCTTCTTCACTTGAGGAAGTCCAGGAAGTTATCAACATCTACGATCAAGGGCTACTATAGAGCTATGTTTAGTTCAGTTTTAAAATATAGAGGACTAGATTTGTCATCAAATCAAGATTTAAAGTGACCTTATTAATTCTATTGATGTCTCAAAACAAGTTAGTTCTGATTTCATTTCTTGGAAATTAGATGTGGTATTGAAATGGATTTCAGGATCGCCTTTCGAACCTCTTCAGTCTGCTTCTGTCAGGGATCTAATGTGGAAAACTATCTTCTTAGTGGCTTTGGCACAAGCAAAGTGTGTTAGCAAAATCCGAGCTACAGATAAAAGGATTGGATTTTCACAGAGGATGCGGTATGTTCCTGCTCTCTGGATTCCTGACAAAGAAAAGAATGAAGACCCATCTAACCCATGGCTGCGCTCATTCTCCATCAAGAATTTGATGGATATTCTTGGGCCTGAGGAAGAGGAGAGGTGACCCTCCTGATGTGTGGGAATGTGACTGGCTTTATGCTGAAACCAGGCCTCTTTTACAAGGCTGCAAATCCCAGGGCACTCAAGAACAAGAACAAGGTGTTACTGCCTGTCTTCTGTATGCATAATCCCAAGGCCTGGATCACCAAATTCCTTATGGAGTACTGGTTCCACCAGGGCTTCATTCCTCAAGTTAGGCAGTACCTGGCCGATTTGGACATCGACTTCAAGGTCTTGTTCATAATGAACAATGCTGGTGGCCACCCTCCCGATCTTTATTACATGGGAGTCCAGCTCGAGTTCCTCCCTCCCAACACCACCTCTCTCCTCCAACCTATGGATCAGAGCGTTGTCTGTGCCTTCAAGGCACTCTACACCAGAAACACCCTCCAGCACTTTCTTGATGTAATGGACCGTGACAGTAAATTTATGCTGAAAGCTTATTGGCATAAATTCACGATTGCCACGTGTTTGTCTGTCATTGATTGGTCGCTGAAGGACATGAAGGAGACCCTGAATGCCTGCTGGAGTCAGTTGTGGCCGGAATGTGACCATAATTATATGGGCTTTTCTCCTCAAGAAATCCAGCATTCAGCCATTAATGAGGCAGTACAGTTGGTGAAAATTCTTGGTGATGAGGGCTTTGACGATATCACCGAGGAAGAAGTCGGCACTCTCATTGATGTCCACGCTGACCCCGTGACAGACCAGGACTTGAAAAAGCTGACTAAGTCTGCCAGGGAGGAAGAAGACACTCCAGGTTCAGGAGTGGAACAGGAGGACGAGGAGGGCCTGACTTTGGCATGCCTGTCCCAAGTTCAAAAAAATGATAAATGACCTCCAGGAGTTTGTTGCAACATGGGATTCTTACATGGAACGCTCCTTGAAGTTTTCTAATTCTTGATACAGCATTGCAGCCCTATAATCAAGCCCTCACCACCATGAGAAGCAACGGCAGCAACTACCAATCCCAATGTTCATCACACGAACAAATAAGGACCCTCCAAAGCTTCCCAAATTGCCTGAAGTAGTGCCTCTTGAGTTCCCTAAAGAAGTTCCTCCCAAATCGCCTGAGTCAGTGCCTCCCGAAGTGCCTCCTGAAGGTGAAGAGGCACCCTCAGAGGATATGTAACTCCTCTGCTTAGCTGCACAGTCATATCTTCATCATCATTCATCAGACTGCACAGCTAATTCATCATCATCATCTTTAATCAACATTCATCACTGGTCATTACCCTATTTACGTATGTTGTACCAGTGTAAAGCAGTTGTTTAATGTTCATACATAGTATTTTGTTCTTTCTCTCTATCTCTTGTGATTTTACATACAATTGTTTCCCTTGTAAAAAGAAAACTGCATGTATTAAATAGTAAATGTATGAAAGAAAACGTGCATGACTGATTACTTATGGGGGGACTGGATTATTTTCACATATGTAACTAAGTCATGCATTACGTACGTATGTATGTATAACCATAAAACTGTAAAACAGTATCAATAATATTTCAAAGTTTAATATGAACCGTAATAGGATGATATTTTAATGTATGTATATTTGATGTAGGATGGTCTTTTTAGGATACTTTGGTGTTTCCACATTCAGCATAGGAGTTCATAAGCATTTTTAGAGGGGAGTTCCAAACATTCACGGATTCTAACTAGTTGCGGGAAGGGGTACGGCGTCTGGTATGCATCCCCTGCAAATACACTGTATTTCAATTCAAAGCTCTCTGTTTTGGCCTGACGTCAGCGCCCCAAGTATTCACGAGAGTCCTGTCCCCTCACAAAGTGGCTACATCCGATGGGGATCAAAGTCTCTTTTTACCTTGATGACTGGCCTCTCTGTCCTCCCTGAAAGGAACAGTGCTCAGGGGACTTGAAGAAACTGATGCTTTTGACTGAAGAGTTGGGAATTTTAGTCATTATCCAAAAAATCACAGCTTGCTCTGACACAGACAATTCTGTATTTGGGCATGATTCTGGACTCTCAAACTTTTCGGGCTTTTCTCTCCCCCAAGCGAGAGTTCCTAGAAGGGGGGTCCTGCTCAGCTCTTCAATGGATGAGTCTGCTGGGAACCCTTGCTTCAGTGGAGCCCTTCATCAGGTTGGGCAGGTTACACATGCCTCCACTTCAGTTTTACTTAAGGTTCTATGGTCCAGAAAGACGTAGCAGGACCCTTTCATCTTTCCTGTTTCCGAGGAGATAAAAACAGACCTTCAGTGTTGGTTGTCTGTGGACAGACTACAAGAAGGAAAGTGGCTCTGACCGCAGAATTGAGAGCTGAAATTTTATTTGGACGAATCAGATCTCGTATAGGGAGCCTTCTTGGAATCTCAAAAGGTGGTGGGGTTTTGGTCAGAGGACCAGAGAGCCCTACGCATCCACGTGAAGTTGTTGACGCTATTTCTTGGACTTCAACACTTTTCTTGCCAGGTGTCCAGGAAGATAATAGCAGTGTTTGCAGACCACGCAACAGCCTTGTCCTACATCCACAAACAAGAGGGCACTCACTCCTTCACTCTTTACCAGACACCGAGGGATCTTCTGCTATGGACAGAACAACATCAAGTGACATTCTTCACTTGCTTTGTTCAAGGCAGACTAAATGTCTTAGCAGATGAACTAAGCAGACAAAACCAGGTTCTTCCAAAGAGTGGACCTTAGATCCTCTAGTCTGCAAGGAATTTTGGAGGCTTTAGGGACAACTGACAGTAGATCTGTTTACTACAGCAAAGAACCATCGTCTTCCAATCTTCTGTTCACCAGTCTCGGACCCTCTGTCATGGGCGAAAGATGTCATGCTTCTCGACTGAACAGGATTAGACCTATATGTCTTCCCTCCATTTGCCCTGATTCAGGAGGTAAAATAAATTTGTTTTCAACTCATCAGAATGTCTCCATGATCCTAGGAGCCCCATTTTGGCCAAGGAAGGAATGGTTTCCCTTTTTCATCTGTTAGTGTACTTCCCAAGACTTCTCCCTCAGAAGAAGTCTGCTCAAACAGCCTCACCTGTTCAGGTTCCATCAAGGATTATCCGCTCTGTCCCTGACAGGATTTCGACTGTCAGACGACTGGTCAAAGCGAAAGGCTTTTCAATGCAAGTTGTAGAGGCCATTGCTAGATGTTGTCTATCTTCTACTAGCAGGCTCTACCATGAAGGGGTAAAGGTAGGTCGAAATTGAACTGTTTTCAAGCACAGAGGTGTAGATGTTGGTCTCAACCAGGACTTCAGCAATCTTATTAGATCTCTGGACACTTCCAAATCGGAGAATACCAAATCAGTTTCATGGAATCTAGATGTAGTACTGAAGTGGATTTCTGGTGACTCCTTTGAACCCCTCTGTTCAGTATCACCTAAGAATCTCATGAAAAGACCCTCTTCCTTGTAGCTCTGGCTACAGCCAAAAAGATCAGCGAATATCAGGCAATAGACAAAAGAGTGGGGTTTTCCCAAGGAGATCTGTCTGTTCTCTTTTCTAGTGATTTCTCACCCAAAATGAGGATGTGGGCAAACCCTGGTTATGTTCCTTTACTGTTAAGAACCTGATGGACATCATAGGACCAGAGAAGGAAGAGTGACTTGTATGCCCAGTAAGGGCTTTAAGCTACTATTTATAGAGAGCAGAGAAAATTAGGGGTCCTGCATAAATAATCTTTGATGTTCTGTGAAGTCTCTGTCTTGCCCAATGTCAAAAAACACAATTTCCTTTTTCTTGAGGAGTTTGATAGTCGAAGCATTCTCAGCACCAGGAAGATGTATTGCCTTCCATTAATGCTAAGGCGCATGAAGTGAGGGTGGTTGTATCTTCTCTCACCTTTAGACATAATATATATTTAGAATCTATTATGTTCTCTACATTCTGCAAATGTATGTGTGTTTTCTGTACATTATCTAAAAGATATTGAAATGGTTTTCAAGAATTGTTCCACGTTGGGCCCGTTGTCAGTGGCTGGCACGGTGTTGGGGGAGGAAGCAAAGGGCATACTATCCTTCTACTTTCCGGTATTATTGCTTTTTGGTGTTGAGTTTTGGAAAGCCCTGGGGGTACATGTTGCCTGGAATACGAGTTCTGGGAAGCCTAGGGGTACTAGTCACCTGGAGTACCAGTTTTTGGAAGCTTGGGGGTACTAGTTACCAGGAGTACCCACCAGTCATTATGGTAGGGTATTGCTGGTTGGTTTTCTTAGTGTAGATGATGTTATTGTTATTATCTATTCTAAGCCCAGGACAAGTGCAAAGTGCATCAGTTTGTAACTTTCAAGTCATCCAGAGAACTTCCATGACTGCAAAGTCTTTATTCCCACTAAAGTAGTGGGCGATCATTGATCAAAACTGCCATGCCTTCTGCAGGTTAAGCAAGCACCAACCAGAGGCAGTATTCATCTTCAGCGCTTTCTTACCAGGTAAGGTACGATGAGTATTTTGAATTGCAGACTTTCTATATTGAGTCATTACTTAACTTTTAATGTCTTTAATATAGACATGTCCATAATTCCCACCTGCATAAACATGGAATCAGCTACAGGTAATTACTTGGTAAGTTACACGTGTAAAAATGACAGTTCCATAATGAAATTAGATTTTACACATACAAAGTAATTGCTTGATTATAACCCTTCCCTCTCCCCCACAGATGGACATGGCAGACCAAGTACAGTAGTGCCTCAGGATACGAAATTAATCTGTTCTGAAAGGGCCTTCGTAACCTGATTTTTTTCGTATCTCGAACCACGGTTTACATGTAAATTGCCTAATTCGTTCCAAGCCCTACAAAAACACCACAGTAAATTTTATAATAAAGCTAAATTGACCAATAAACAATGAAATACAACAATTTGGACAATTCAACACCTAACATAACCTATACTATACCTGTAAATAAAGTGTATTAGTGTACATGGTACAAGAAATACTGTATGTACATGTACGTACATATGTAGTAAAATGTGGAACCTTACCTTTCGAGTGAGGTGATCTCCGAAAGTGGCGACAGAGGAGGAGGACAAAAGGCAGAAAACATGAACACTTAACTTTACGAAACACATTAAAAAATGGCAGAAAACCTTAACACTAAACTTTACTGAACACATTAACAAATGGCAGAAAACATTAACACTTAACTTTACAACAAATTTCAAATTAAATTTCTTTTTTTGTCTTTTTTTTATTTTTACATTTTTTTTTTACTTTTTTATACTTTACGTTTTTTTTCAAAATTTCAGTGTCTTCACCACTTTCAACTTTCTGTTTTTTGTATCATTTCGATCTTCCTGTTTGCTTACTACTACTAAAGGTCTCTTTAAAAAATAACTATCCAAGGAAGATTGCTTCTGTCTGCTTTTCATAATGTTCCTGAAATGACTCAGGCAAACGTCATTGAACTGCGCAAGCATGGGACCTGTGTAAGCCTTTTTGGGGTGTCTCTTTTCTACAAATGATTGCACCTTATGAAAAGCAGCTAGAGCATCCTTAATTTCTGCCGTTGTCATAGGGTCCTCCTCCTCCTCCTCGCCGCTGCTAGAGAACTCTTCTTGAATGACGTTATGTTGCATGGCCTCCAACTCCTTCAGGTCATCTGTCGTAAGCTCCTCTTGGTGCTCCTCGAGAAGGTCATCGATGTCGTCCTCGTCGACGACCAGCCCCATGGACTTGTCAAGTGCAACGATCTCATCAAGATCTGGTTGCGAAACAGTTTCAGGATCGTCAACTGTTTCTGAATCTGTATCAGCTTCGCCCACATTGAATCCCTCGAAGTCTCAGGCGGATATGGCATCAGGCCAGAGTTTCCTCCACGAAGAATTCAAGGTTCGCCTCGAAACCTCCTGCCAAGTTTGATCGATGAGTCAGATGCATATGACGATATCAAAATGCTCCTTCCAAAATTCACGCAAGGTCAGGTTTGTGGTATCAGTGATGTCGAAACATCTCTTGAAAAGATGTTTCGTATATAGCTTCTTGAAGTTTGATATCACTTGCTGGTCTATGGGCTGGAGGAGAGGGGTGGTGTTAAGCGGAAGATAAAGAATCTTGATAAAAGAATACTACGCTAGGATATCTTCCTCGAGGCCAGGAGGGTAAACAGGGGCATTGTCCAACATCAAACATTTCAGAGGGAGGTGCTTCTCTTCCAAGAATTTCTTCACTGTCGGGCCGAAACAGAGATTTACCCAATCGGTGAACAAAAGTCTCGTTACCAAGGGTTTCGCATTAGCCCTCTACATCACCGGAAGCTTCTCCTTTAGCAGCACTTTGTGGGCCTTGAAGGCTCGAGGAGTCTCCGCATGATACACAAGTAGGGGCTTGACCTTACAATCCCCACTGGCGTTGGAACAAAGTGCAAGCGTAAGCCTGTCTTTCATAGGCCTATGTCCGGGTACCTTCTTCTCTTCCTCTGTGATGTATGTCCCACGAGGCATTTTTTCCAAAAAAGGCCAGTCTTGTCACAGTTGAAGACTTGCTGAGAACTGTAGCTTTCCTTGATTGTCATCTTGTCGAATGTCATAATAAAGGCTTCGTCTGCTTTCGTGTCCGAGCTGACAGCCTCCCCATGCCACACCACCGAATGGATGCCAGTCCGTTTACAGAATTTATCAAACCACCCACGAGAAGCCTCGAAGTCTGGGGTTGGTGTCAATGTCCCTTCTCCTCCGTCGTCTTCGGCATTGCTGTCTCGGTTATTGTATCGCCAGCGATTTCTTTGTCTTTAATCCATACAAGAAGCAGCCTCTCCATCTCATCATGCATGTGGCTCCTCTTGTTGGACAAAATAGTCACGCCCTTGGAAGGTGAAACTGCTTTGATGGCTTCCTTCTGCTTAAGGATGGTACCTATCGTCGACATATTTCGGCTGTATTCCTTAGCAGTCGCACTCAACCGCATGCCAGCTTCATACTTCTTGATTATCACCATCTTAGTTTCCATAGAAAGCATCCTCTTCTTTCCGTGAACTTCAGCAACTTTCTTGGGACCCATGGCTAATTAAGTTAATTAAGTTTACACACAACACGATAAAGTATACGTACAATTAGAAAGTGAAATCAATAACACGAATTTATGTTAACTAACTAAATATGTATATGTTAATGAACGAATTCCGCATGCATATGATAATGCTGATGCGACGAAGTGGCCGAATGACGCCTTTATGTAGAGGCATGATGGGATAGATGCTGACCAATAGGATAGCAGGATCTTATGGCAGTGACTAGCATCAATAAGCAATGGGAGAGCAGGAGGATGGTGGCGAGTCTTCTGAGTTAGTGGCGCACGAGTTTTAAAATTGTTCTCGGCGGTCTGGGCGAAACTTTGACTATTCAGTACACCCTTTCATAACCTGAATTATTTTCGTATACAGAAGCAAAAAAATCATCGTCTTTGCTTTCTTAACTTGGATTTTTCATATGTCGAGGTTCCACCATAAATTGGTTCTCTCTGCAGTTTTGTACCTTTGGTCCTGAAAGTGGGCGGGTCCTATCCACCTACTACACTAGAGATGGTGGCACCACCACAAAATTTGGAATATTTTGACTGTCTGGATAGGAAGCTTTCAGCTACAGGTAATTACATGAAAAGTATGTGTAAAATCTAATTTTATTATAAAAATGTCATTTTTGAGAAGGATGATCTCGCACTCAAGCAGAGGGTAAAGTATCTGGTATCTAGCCTTGCTGATAGATATGGCAGCAGCAAGATTCTGTCCCTCAGACTCACCTATCAGCAAGATCAGAGAGGCAATGCAGTTATTCCTGTCTCAATAGGAAGAACCACCTCAGCAGTGCCAAATCATTCTGGGTCACCTGTCATCCTTGGAGAAGCTGGCCCCTCGTGAGTAGCTTCACCTTCGTTGTGTTCAGTGGAGAATGAAGGAGTTTTGGTCTCCCGTAAGGGAGTCCCCATTCTTCCAGATGCCTTTCTCAGAGGAAGGAAGGAAGGACTTATCCTGGTGGTTCCAATCCCGAGATGCTTCTGTTTGTTGATACATCAACTGAGGGATAACACACACTTGGAAGGGTTGCTGGTTTGAGCTGTGTGGAACCAGGACTTTAGATAGATCTACATCTGGATCTCAAGGGGGCATTTTTGGCTCTACAAGAGGTTCAGGATCTGTTGATTGGGGGCACTCCATGGTGTTTACATTAACAATACAGCAATACCTCAATCTTATGCTTTTAGAGTAGTGCGAATTCACAATAGCGCAAATTTTTCATTGGAACATAACTCTATTATTCAATAGTATTTCAAAGACATGTAAGAGCAAATGCAACATTTTCTTTCAAACTCTTGAAAAAATCTGCAAAAGTGTTTGTTTAATTCCATATGGGATTTATAAGTTTTCAAGCTTTTATGTTTTAATTAAATTACATTGAATAATGAAAATAATAATGTTCTCTCTCTCTCTCTCTCTCTCTCTGTCGTATGTCTGTAATCTTCATACACTCCAATAGTTTTATCAACCATTTACAGTAACTTTAATTTGATTTAAAAGTTAGCTTAATACTTATGGAGCATGATGAATGTCATATTTAGTGTTTAAACTCTGTAAGTAAGCATTTATGAGCATGTTTTAGAGAACGTGCCGAACTTATGGGAAAATCCTCTTGCGCAAGGTGGTCTACAACCTAACTTCGTTTAAGTTCGGGGTATTACTGTACAACTGCACAGTATTGGCATAGGTCAACAAATGGAAGAATTGGTTTCCCTTCAGCTCAGGTTCATGAGTGGGCTGTAGTACGATCAGTACGTAGAGCTGTCAGCCAGGTAAATTCCAGGGACCAGGAACATAGTGGCAGACAAGCTCAGTTGCCAGGGTCAGGAGACAGGGACAAAGTGGTCCCTACACCCAATACATTACAGAAGGGTTGTTCAGTATCTCAGGACTTACTAGACATAGACGTCTTTGCAACCTTGCACAACAGAAGGCTCCTAGCATTCTGTACTGTTGTGCCAGACCCATGGACAGCAGCAATAAAAGACACTTTCCAACACCCATGAGCCAATCTGTAAGGCCTATGGTTTTCCTCCATTTTGTCTGATTAGTTGGGTAATCAGCATGGTCATGATCACCCCAAATCACAGGTGACCCTGGTTACTCCCAAGTGGCCACATGCCGAGTGGTATCCAGACCTGCTAGCTCTACTTCCCTAGGTACCAGCCAAGAGAAATCCCCCCCTTGGTACAACCTGCTGTGCCAACTGCTCGCAGAGAGGTATCACCAGACTGTGAAAGGACTGTCACTTCACACGTGGAGACTTTCCAGTGTCTCTTGCAAGCGAGGTTTTTTTCAGCCACTTTGTACTAGGGGAAATAGGTCATCTTCTGTGATTGGTGTTACTGATGGAGTATCTCCAGTTGGAGCTCTTCTTCAGCAGGTAGCAGACTTTCATGCCTTTCTTCACTGAAAGAAGTTTTTCTCCATCTCAGCTATCAGGGGCTGCAGAGCTGCCCTTGGACTAGTCCTTTGCTTGAAGAGTGTCGATCTCTCTTCCCTGTGGGCGATCTCCATGCTGTTGAGAAGCCCCCAAGTGGGATGTGACTCTCAGCTTACGGAGCCTGACTTGTGCACCCTAGCCTTTACAAGAGTCATCAAACAGGGATCTCTTTAAGACTGTGTTGTTGCTTGCCCTGTTGTCAATAAAGAGAGTTGGCAAACTTCATGGACTTTCCTTCGATGTTAAAAACTTAAGGGGATGAGGATCTGTCATGCTCGAGTTTGTCCAAGAATTCATAATGAAGACTCAGAATCATCAGCTCCTGACACTAAATTCAAGTACTTTTCCATCTCCTCTCTAGAGGACTTTGCCGGTAGTGATCAAGACGATATGCTACTGTGTCCAGTTCAAGTGCTGTGGTGCTATCTTAAGAGGCCTCAACATCTCCGGTCCGAGTGTCAACGACTCTTCATTAGTACTGGCTCAACCAAGAAAAAAAAATGTCCAAGAACATGATTTCTTTCTGGCTTCATGAGACAATCAAACGAGCGTACTCTACTTCTAACGAGGTAGATAGAGACTTTTTGAGTAAGAGTTCGCGAAGTTAGGGGCATTGGTCCATCCCCTGCATTCTGGAAGGACCTGTTGGTTCCTTAGGCACTAAGGGTGGGAGTGTGCTCTTGAAAAACTACATTCACAACCTTCTACCTTTAGGTCCATGGACACCTTTTCCTAAGGTGCTGTGGTGGCTGCTCAACAAGTTGTGTAGCTCACCTGGCCCCCCTAGAGGGACTGGTAGCTATCTTGCCTAATGTGTTCAGAGTTACAAAGAGAGAGTGTGAGTGAGTGACTGGTCTCCTCCTCCCTTTCTCTTTTTATACCCTTCCTCGCCTGTTACTCAAAATCCTTCCATCAAGAAGGAAAGCTCCATATGTAAAGAACAAAGGTTTGTATTTGTTTAGGAACAAATATTTTAAGTGATTTTTATTTTTCTGAGCATACAAACCTGAAGGTGTTTACATAAATGGCCCACCTCAAGCCACCCCTCATTCTGTTACCCAAGCTGAAAAGTTGAAGTGAATGCATAAGGATGTGTGTTGAAGAACCGTTCATCTAGCTTTCACTGCAAACATATATCCCTATGTAAAAACCTTTAGGTTTGTATGTTAGGAAAAATGGAAATTACCTTAAAAATTTGTAGTTTTTCCACCTTTACAGGATTTAAAACCAAAAGGCTTTTTACTGCATTCATTTTTTATTTATGTACGTATACATACATGTAGAATTTGGTGTGCTGGAATTAAATGTTAATATATTACCAAGTTGCAAACCATGCATATGGAGATACACTAATCAAGAAAGTGTTGTAATATGAAGTTTTCATAGAGGTACAGTTGACTCACGCTATTCACAGACCATGCATACCAATTATTTGTGGAAAATTTGTTTATTGTTCACAGTGTTTTATACTTAGAAGTATTCTTGTCTTTTAAGTATCGAAATAGGCATTTCTATGGGTTTTCTAAGGGTTTTAAGCATTTGCGGATTTTAGCTATTCTCGGGAATGTACCTGTCCCTCACCTGTGAATACAGGGATCCACTTTATACCAACCCAAACCTTATATCAAACCAAAAGAAGTGCTTGGTGATGGCATGTGAGTGGGGGGAATTCCTTTACTCTTCCTAACCACTTGTTAACTCATTACCAATGTGCAGTGAAAGATACTCCTTTATAAAAAGCTATCTATAGCTGGATCACATATAATTAAGCATTTGCTATGTACCCTACCCTTCCTGCTGTTACCCCACAAAATTCTTATGCTGGTTTCTTCCATTTTCTATTCCTGGCCTCTGATTTGTTAATAATATGTTCATAAGTAATACTGTAGTGCTAAGATAAGAATGTTAACAGATGTGAGGTGGTGGGTGTCAATATTAACTGTTAATCTATTGTTGCATTGTTGCCTCAGGAATGTTTTGACTTTGTGTCTGGACAACGTTTGGTTAGATTGTATTCTTTTTTGGATAGAACTGTTGAATACACACTTTGTTAATTGGCCTGAGACCTTTATTGGAATCTGAATTGAATTAGATTTATATTTTGCTTCTTCATTTCTGGTATTATGTTTCCTAACTCTGTGTTGCATTCTTTGATTTCAGATTCTCCCTCAGAAGAACCTTCCTTCCTTCATCAGTTTTGATTAGCATCAGGATTTTAGGAATGCATGTTGTTTATTGTTACTACATGGAACATTACCAATAGCAGCTCTTAAAGTGTATGAGACAACAGTGAATTACTGTGTGCGTATTTAAAGAATTTAAACGAGTAAAATCTGTTTTTAATATTAGATTCATACATCAGCAGTGAGATCTGCTTGTGGTCCTTCAAGATATTGTATTTAATTTATAACAGATTTATTTGGTAATTATTTGTAAACAATTTTGTTTACAGTTGTGAATTGAACGCATTTTCATTACAGAACAGGACGGGACAAAAGGCTAAAATGAATCCAGAACATTCTTTAGAATTTCCTTTGAAAAGTGAAACTGAAGGTGCATTATCACTACCTTCCATAAATCAAGAAAACAGCAACTTGGCTGCCTTTAGTGAAACCAGTGATGGTGACTTTTGGTCTTTGGATCCATTAATGGACATCAAAATAGAACCAGAGGAATTCTGTGAGTCTAACAAAGATGATGAATATTCATATGAAATTAATTCAATAGTGAATGAAAAACATCCACAAACTTACAAAAACGAAGTAAAACAAGAAAGAAGGATTAGTGACAATGGAGAGGAGCCTTTCAGATCCACTGACTGTGAAAAAGCATTTTACAAGAAAATTAATCTTACAAGTGATATCCCAAATCCTACCAGAGAGAAAACATTCTTATGCAGTGACTGTGGGAATACATTTTCTTTGAAACGTAATCTTATAGTTCATAGGAGAATCCACACTGTAGAGAAGCCATTCATCTGCAAGGAATGTGGGAAAGCATTTTCCCAGAAATCAGCTCTTACACTTCATATGAGAATCCACACTGGAGAGAAGCCATTTGTATGCAAGGAATGTGGGAAAGCATTTTCCCAGAAATCAGTTCTTACAAATCATATGAGAATCCACACTGGAGAGAAGCCATTCATGTGCAAAGAATGTGGGAAAGCATTTTCCCAGAAAACAAATCTTACAGTTCATATGAGATTGCATACTGTAGAGAAGCCATTCATCTGCAAGGAATGTGGGAAAGCATTTTCCCGGAAACCAAATCTTACACTTCATATGAGAATGCACACTGGAGAGAAGCCATGTGTGTGCAAGGAATGTGGGAAAGCATTTTCCCAGAAATCAACTCTTACACTTCATATGAGAATCCACACTGGACAGAAGCCATTCATGTGCAAAGAATGTGGGAAAGCATTTTCCCAGAAAACAAATCTTACAGATCATATGAGATTGCATACTGGAGAGAAGCCCTTCATGTGCAAAGAATGTGGGAAAACATTTTCCAACAAATCACATCTTACACTTCATATGAGAATCCACACAGGAGAGAAGCCATTCATGTGCAAGGAATGTGGGAAAGCATTTTCCCAGAAAACAAAACTTACATTTCATATGAGATTACATACTGGAGAGAAGCCATTCATGTGTAAGGAGTGTGGGAAAGCATTTCCACAGAAACCAAATCTTACACGTCATATCAGATTGCATACTAGAGAGGAAAAAGAAACAACATGATAAAATAAACCAGTTAAGGCAGAGATCTCTCAAATGACCAACTATATGAGAGACCAAAATCACTCACAAAATCTGTCCAAGAAAATAAGGAAAATGAAAAAATACAAAATAGGGGATGAACAAATGAGTGGAAAACTGGCAGAACACCAAACCAATACAAAGGCCTTAGCTTCATAAATAGGAAACAAGCAAGAGAAGTTAAAAGTAAAACAGATAAATAGGCATTTTGGCAAAATTCCAAAGATTGTATATAGAGAGATGTTGAAAGAAACAGTGGAGGTATGAACACAACGAGTAAGGAACACCTAGAGAGATTTTGGAAGCCACTGTTTGAAGACCCTAGACAACACCAAGAGAATTCATGGTTTGACACTATTAGGCAGAACAGCCAGAAACAGCAAATGCCACCAATAAGGTTCACCATCGAAAAAGTAACAAAGAAAATAAAAGAATATAATTTCAAGGTAACAGTAATAGTAAGATCCCAAATTTCTGGCTAGAAAAGATCGCAGCACTACATCACATTTATGCACAAGCCTTCTCAAGAGTGGCTCACAACAAGAAATATCAACCTTCTCCCTAAAAGCTCCGAGACTGAGCTCCCTAACAAATATAGGCCCATCTACTGCCTACCAACAACCTACAAATGGCTCACAGGAGTCGTAGCAGATTGGATCTGTGAACTCCTAGATCAAGGCAAATATATGGAAAAAGAACGAAAGAGATGCACAAGAAACAAACTAAGCACTAAATATCAGCTGCTAATAAACAAAACAATATTCGAAGATTGTAAGAAAAGACAAAGAAATCTTAATATTGCTTGGATAGATTACAAGAAGGCTTTGACAGCGGGCTGCACACCTGGATACTTAAATGTATGGAATTATACAACATCAATGAGGAAATAAGATCTTTCCTGGCAGTACAGATGGGTAAGTGGAAGACCACTCTCTGTTTAAAACACACTGAGGGCCAGATAGTAATTCCAGACTTAAAGATCCAAAGAGGAATATTCCAGGGTGACAGCCTCTCACCGCTGCTATTCTCCTTGACCATAGATCCACTTAGTAAAATCTTGAACAACATTAGCGCTGGCTATGACTTAAGCAAAAGTAGAAGCAGAAAAGAGAATGAAAGAGTGAACCACCTGCTCTTCATGGATGACCTGATTCAGAACAAAAATTGGAAGACTTAGTTAGTACAGTCTACCAATTCTCAAATGACATCTGCTTGGAATTTGGGTTGGACAAGTGTGCCAAAAGTACAATAAAGAGCGGGAAGAAAGTAACATCAGAAGGCATAAAGGTAGAGGAAGGCATGTTTGTTGAAGACTTGGCAGAGGAGTCTGCATATAAGAACTCTGAACACAAGAAAAAGAGAAAAAAGATAAAGAAAAAATACATTAGCCGCTTAAAGAAGATCTGTAATTCAGAACTAACACCAAAGAGCAAGATCACAAGATCACTGCCATAAACCAGCTGGTGATACCAGTGGTGACATATGGTTTTGGCATTGTAGACTGGCCACAAGGTGAGTTAGACAGGATGGATATTAAAACCAGGAAGATTCTCACCCTACATAAATTCACATACAGACACCAGTGTATGGACAGAATATACCTGCCTCGCAGAGAAGATGGATTAGGCCTGACTGAGATCAACCAGGCCTACAGAGCAGCAATAAGAAGTCTAGATTAGTACTTAAAAAGCTCTGAGGCTGAAAACATCAAAAAGGTTGCCCAACACCACAGGCTAAGAACGTTGTAGGGGATCTGCTAGAAGACACAGAGGGTGCTGAACAGACTCCAACAAAAACGATAGCCAGGAAGAAATACAGTTACAGAGAGAAGAAAGTTAGAATGGGAAGGTGGAAAGACCATGGAAGGGCACGCAGATTTCAAGAACTGGTGAAAAAAATAGTTGAATTGACAAAGAAGAATCACTTAGATGGATAAGAAATGGAGATTTAGGTTATGATGGAGAAAGTCTAATAATAGGAGCACAAAATCAAGACTTTCTAACAAACAGCTTCAAGAAAATGCCAGGCATATCAGCAAATGACCAGTGTAAGTTTTGTCTGATATCAGCCTGCAAGACCCTGCTTGCAGATGGTCACTACACAGCCCACCACAACAAGATCTGTAAATATATATATTGGAAAATATGTAAAGAATACAGAATTGAAGTGAAAGGGGGAGGGGGAGCATGAACCAGATCCAATCACCTCCAGTAGGGCTTTACCATCTTTTATGACAAGGAAATTCCAACCGGAAGATATATAGGAGATGCTATGAGACCTGATATTGTGATCTAGAACAAGGAGGAATAAACAGCAAAGATTATAGATGTGACAGTACCCAGTGACTTTGGCCTGAATAGAGCTGAAAGGCATAAAATAACAAAGTACCAAGACCTGAAGAATGACCTGAGAAGCAAATGGGAACTGAACGAAATAGAAAAAAATACCTTTGGTGATAGGAGCAATGTCATGGTAAGTGCTTCATAGCAAAGAATTACGAGATAAAGGAAAGGAAAACGCATTTTCGAGAAGTTCTGCAGCACGGAGGCTTTCGTGCATGTGTTCGAGGTGCCTCTTCTCATGAGGGTTCTAGAATCGACAGGAGTGTTATGGAACCTGACAGACGTGAGAAAAGCAGCGATTTCTGATGCAATACATCTTCGAGATTCTTCTAAATCGTTCCCGTAATCTCGGGAGTCTGATTGCCGTATAAATACGACTGACGAAGTAGGAGAGCAGATCATCAGTAAGAGCCACAGATCAGATTATCAGTGACAGATCAGCAGCAGAGATTGTCAGAGAGAGATAAGAGAAGAAAGAACCGACGAAGGCTCAGAGAGAAAAAGGTGATCGTGAGTTTGATCGGATTCTGGTCAAGTCGTCCGGGAGTGGACGACCGAGGCATTTCGACGTAGAGCAAGACTTTAAGAGAAGAAACGTTCTGCGAGAGGTTTTGAGTCTTTGAGAAGTTCCTGCCCTTCAAGTATCAAGAATAGACAGTGTTTTCTGCAATACGGAGTCAAGAAGACGTCCACAATTACAGTTCATTTGTGAAGCCACCGCTTCAAGCATAGATCTCTTTAGTCTCAAAACTGGCTGGCAAGTACTTTCTTTACCCCACTGTTTCCCCAGTTCACTCATTGTAAGATTTTGCCTTTTTTATGTAAATAGGAGACCCCATTCTGCATTTATCTTTGTTAGTAAGCTTGTAAATAAACCTTTCTTGTGTTAGTGTTGCTTTCTATATTCGTATCTCCAGTTTCAACTGTTGGTGTTGAATTCTTTTTGTTTATTTTACTATCGAACTTGGAGCGGACCTTTCACGGGCCGTAACAAGCAACAGGACTTAAAAAGAAAAATCTGAGAAAATATCTTCAGGGTATACGAAGTTCCCCAGTAAAAATGAGGTGCAGGTTGCTCCCCTCAAACCAATGGTAAACACCTTGAAACAAGCCCTTGGATATAAGGCTAGTGGAATATAGAGGTGCAACCATTGCACCTCTGATACAAATTGAAAATTTAGAATAACAAGCCAAAGAGAAACCTTATAGTTGCTCTATATGTATGTCAAAGAAGTTTTTCTCAACCAAGTCCTCTCAATAGACAAGAAAATTCACACTAGACAGAAACTGTTTACTTGATCTCTGTCCAAGTAGTTTTTATTACATGATTTTATTTACCTTGACTCCTGCATCTGTTCTGAATGAAGGTGTCTCAAAAGATATGTGAAAACTCATGCTAGAAAGAAGTCATATCCTGTATCTGCACTTGGTTTCCAAGGAGTTTTTTTTTTATTTGGTTCATCTTAGGATGAATGGGTTAACTCAGAAGAAAGATGTCATTATGAGCAATCATGGAGGATAGGTATTGTTTTTTTTCACTGCATGTTGTACTTTTGTCTTGTAATCTGCAAATCACAGTCATTGGTTCTAAATGTGTCTTTCAGGTGTCAAAATGCACAAGCTAAGTCACTCATCAGAGAAAATGTTCAGTTGCACTGACAGATTTGTTAATGTTTTGCACCCCAAAGTAAGTTGCACTTGATGTGGAGATAATTATTGTGAACTTGTCTGCAAAATCAATAGAAAAAAAGGCAACAGCAACCTAAGGTACAATATAAAGAAAAACCGTATTTATATTTTTATGATCCAATTCATGACCATCATTATTGCTGTTACTGAAAGAAGAGAAGGAGAATCTAGAGGAGGGTCTCACTGAGAATGCAGATGAGGGCTCTTTATTTGCAGTCTTTATTAGAAGTCAAGGCAGAGTGAATTTGATGCAAAATGGTTGTGTAACCTTTATGCAAAGGTAAAATAAACTGTTTTTAGTTTTTTTTCTTACAATTGTTCTCAATGAACATTATACAGTGCTAGGTTAAGAAACTTTCTTTTGCCTTCTCCACTTTTCTTGTTCCTGTGTATTTTTTGTATGATTTCCAAATAAAGAAATACACGTAGTAATGTCTTTGGCTAACATGAAGTTTTCTTCTTTTTGTTATTTAGCATTGTGCATATATGCTCTTGTATATGTAGTTGTAAGCTTGAATATTTCCATGAAATGTTATTCTTATTGAAAATAGAAAGGATTAATATCTTCATTAAACTTCAATGAAATTCAGGTGCAGTTTTATTTGATTATTTTTATATGTTCTTGGTTTTAATCTTCTACAAAGAATGTGCTACAGCATTTGCAAGTAAATCCTAATGCCTTGTATTTGCTCACTAAATACTACAGTGGACTGTGTAGTATTTTGTTTTTGGTTAACCAGTCTGAAGTGTTGAGAAGACTAGACTAGTCATGTAAATGACTAAAGTAATGTGTTATTCTGATTAGATTAAACCTCTTTTTTATTTTATTTCAGTGTATAAACTTTGGAAATATTGATAATAAAAATTGTTCATACAAAAATAAAAGTTTTCATTTGACCCCGTTAAAACTTTAATAATATCAGAATATTATTTTACACTGCCAAAAGTGAATGAATGCACGATGACGTGGCCTGAATGCACCGAGTATCTGGTCCCAGTGCACCTCTTCCCAATTGAAGTGCACCTTTCCTTGCTGTCCCAATGCACTAACTTCATTCACATAACAGCTGCCCTTTGGCGAACTGTGTAGATGACTATACTATTCACTTTGCAGGATTATTTTCTTTGATAATGTGAATCAGTTTAAAAAGTTTGAATAAAAATAGAATATTACAAAACCAACAAACACATCCTGCTATGAGGAAGAAGTTTAAAACTTTACTACCTTACTAAGTGGGTATTTCTTAATTCAAATTGCCATCCTAACTTTTTCTGTAGCTAGCAGTTAACCTCTAAAAGAAATTACTGTGCTAACTACTCATTGGGACCTGTGGAGGCTGCTCAGCAACTTGTGTAGCTCATCCGGCCCCTTTATCACGGCAAGGTTGCACCTCGTCTTAAGGCCTGTCCACACGACTGGGCCTGATCGGCGTGCTCCAGGGTTGTCGGGCAAATTCTGGCGGACTTATCCATGAATGTTGTCCACACGGGTGAGGCGATGGAGAGGTGGGCGTGCCCGACAATGCCAGTAGCGTGTTCAGTGCGGTACGATAAACATGGTGCCTACCGCAAAGAAGAAGATAGTGTAGCATGATAATTGCTTTGTGTGTGATGAAAAAGAAGAGAATATGGTGCAAAGAATGGCTCAGTAAAAGAAATGTATATGGTTCACGTATGTCTGCCAGGGTCGAAGCTCAAGCCATCGGGCACCACCATGGTGATTTTGCTACAAGACCCATCGGGCAATTTGACGGTTTGCCCGTCAAGTGTGCCTGTTAGAGGGGAAGTCCGCCGATCAGGCCCAATCGTGTGGACAGGCCTTTAGACGTGTAGTTGTGGACATGAGAATGAATGTGGGAGTGACTGGCTTCTCTTCCTTCAGGCAGAGTGTGGATCCAGCCATCACATGCTGGAGCTAGCAACTGATGCAGGGAAGTTTTGCAATGGAGCAACCATTCTATTCACCTTTATAGAGTATAGAAGCAACCGCCCCTTTCTCTGGCAAGGGGAGGTCCCTGACAATAAGAAACACTTTTCTTATATTTGCCTTACTGTCTTTTAATTCTGAGATTCATCCCAACTTGATTTTGTGTGGGGTTACGTTTCTTCCTTCATTCGAAAAAGCCCAGAAGTCTGGCAACTGTTCATGCAGTCTCTGTACTATGATTGATTCATCAGAGGCAGACTTCTTTTACCTGAAGATCTCTCGAAGACTGAGTTTATCTTGATGCTTGCATTGTTTCTGGATAATGAAGTGTGGTGAAAAATATCTAAACTATTATCATGACACTTGGGTTGAGGAGGAAGTTACCAATGCCTAGTTCAAGTACCTACTATTATCCCAAATAGTTGAAGGTATGACTGAAGGCATATTGACAGCAGACTTGATATGCAGTAATAAGCCACAAATAATTTTGACCTCTGGAGACCTGATCCGGATCTCTAGATGAAACCAAGTCGTATCTTGTTAGAGATTTTAAGTTCTTGGGGTTATTACACTTATAACATTTAAACTACTTGTTATCCCTTGCCATATGGGTGACAAAGGCAACCCTTGTTAATTTATTTAAGAACTAAAGTAATGAATGAACATTTTAGGAGGTAAATATAATCGCTATAGTGGATATTGACAAGCTAATTTACTGAAGAACTAAATATTGAGGAGACTTTAGTTTCACTGTCCCAACCTTCATTTAACCATTAGTGCCACCGGTCGAATTGAACGGAGGACCTAAGCAAAGTGGGCAATTATTGTAGAGAAGTTTTTTTCATTGGGTTTCAATCTCGGTTGCTCAATTTGTGACTCAAGTCCTCTTAAGATGACTACATACTAAATGACGTACACATGGCGGTTCTGCGGCAACAAAATCGTTGCTACCCTTCATTAAAACCTGCACAATGGACAAACGTAGTTTCTCCCATCGCCTGTTGGTTCCTGGGCTCCCTGTAATCTTCCCTCAGGCTCTGGCATACTTGGGTTGACCTTCATTGATATTAACAGGAACATTAGAATTAGGACGTTTGGCTTTGACAGGACAGTTGAATGTGTCCTAATGTATGTAAAGGATAAAATTGTTGTAATACCTGAAACTCGTTAATGTATTGGGTCAGGAATAGCCTCCCTCTCTCTCTCTCACTCTCATTTGACGCTAATTTCCGTATTTCTAAGTTGAAGCGTTACTATACATGAAGGAACATATGCTTCTAGAATCTACATAAATTATTAAGGAACAATCCTACAGTAATTAAAAGCTGAAAATGGCGTGTTTTAAGGTTAACCAAATAAAGTGAAATGAGCGTAAACCTGCTATTTCAATTGACATATTTGAAGGCGGATTTCCTCCTTATTGTGAGCTGAAAATTAAGGAACTGATGCTTCCACAATTGACACAGATTAATGAAGACGAATGAGGTACGATTTTGTATGAATTAAAAGCTGAAGAAAAGAAGCCAGACAGAAGAAAGGTCAGATAAGGAAGCGAAATGGGCATCATCAACTCCCTCTATGTTTCCATTGGCGGATTTTCCCAATTCATCTGATGCCTCCCGATTCGTTCTAGTCTTCTTCCAACTGCTCTCTCTCTCCTCACACTTCATTCCTCCCACTTGATTGGTCTCCACTTACACTTCGCCATCAATCAGGTTTCAATAGAATTACTGTTGTTCTCATCCCGTCGGAAATTCGTCTTCTGTCTCAGTCACCAGAACAGTGTGATCAGGAAGCCTAAAAAACGATTGGTTTTACAGAAAATACATTTCTATTAATTTTGAAGTTGGCGACTACAGTTTACACCAAAGCTACGAACCTTGGACTTTGTCTGAATGGTGATAGCGAGTGTCAGGGCCTTCGTCAGGAGGGCCCTCTCGCACTCACTGTTCAATGTGGCAGGACACACACCTCAAACTCGAGCGAGCATCCCAGATGCTAATTAACAATGGGTACTCGAATAAACTCGTAAACCGAGAAACTCGAGCTGCCCTTGACAAGTGGTACATGACAGAGAGAAGGAACATTCCGCCCCCAGAGGATATCAAACTTTTCTATAAAGCCTTCATGCACCACCAATACAAGGAGGAAGCAGCCGCCATGAAGAAAATAATAGAGGAACACGTCCGCCCCATGGAGGAAGGAAAGAGTGTCCCCCTCATTATTTACTACAAGAATCGGCGTACGAAGGACCTCCTGATGAAGAACAACCCCTCCCCGCCGGTAGGAGACCCCCTGAAGCAGTCCAACGTCGTCTACCGATAAGTATGCCCCGCCCAAGGATGCCCTGGGATTTACATCGGCATGACGTCGATGCGCCTGTCAAAAAGGATTTCCTGCCACGCCCAGGAGGGGGCCATTAGGCAGCACGCCCTTGTAGTACACAACAGAAACATCACGAGAGACGACATTGTCAGGAATATTAAGATCATCGGGAGAGCACCTGACCCACGACGTCTGCGTCTCCTAGAAGCGCTGCTCATCCTCGAAGAAAAGCCTCCCCTTAATACCACCCAAGAAGCGTTCCTGATACCGACGTGTGTGAGGAGGACCACACCCCTCCCCCCCAACGAAAGTACCAGCGCGCATGAAACGAACACCGGACATGAGAATAATACCAGGGGTGACGTCACTCAGGTAGAAGCCAATCAAGAGGCTCCTGGTGATACCCCCCACCTGAGAAGGTCTGCAAGACTCGTCAACGCCCGCCGTATGAGTCACCTTCCCGGGAACCAATGAAAACCCGACCTGCCGGAGAGATGCTCTGACCGTACTCAAGAGCTCGCAACACCACGATAAAAGGAGATGGACTCGCCCCTGGAATTCAGTCCCTCAGCAGTTATCGCTTGATAATGTCCTGTCGATCAGGAGGAAATGTCGCGTTAGAGAGAGAGAGAGAGAGAGAGAGAGAGAGAGAGAGAGAGAGAGAGAGAGAGAGAGAGAGAGAGAGAGAGAGAGAGAGAATTGTATAAGTAATAATAAATCAAATGACTCAACCGAATTTTACCATGCCCTTTGGTGCGTTGCTCGCCAGTCTAAGCAACAACGAGAAAGCCGTCATCAGAAAGATAGAGAAGACTCTTTACAAGATTAATAGTGCTGAAGCAGCAGTCATTTTTAACAAAATATTATTATTTTTATTTCTCTCTCTCTCTCTCTCTCTCTCTCTCTCTCTCTCTCTCTCTCTTGCGTTTATGTAGTTACCTTTACCTTGCCGTGAGCGTGTTGATCAAGAACAAGTATAATAGTTTTATCATTACACTAATGAGTTTGAAATCCCGATCAATCAGTCACGTTTCCATAATTAATGAAACACCGACGTCGTTAACCTTTTCAGTATTCAACCAAACGGATGCAATTATAGCCGAATACTTTACTATAATTAGGGCTCCGGAAATTAGTTATCAAATCTGCATTATGAGGGTTTGGCGATCAAGGCTGGAAAGAAAAAAACCAAAGCATATTAAAAAAGATTGGAAATTGTATTATGCGATGAAGTATTCTATACATGGACAAGCTCTCCAACAAAGTAACATATTGTTATTAATTTTTTTATTTAGATGTGTTATCTTCAAAGAATATTCTTAACTCAGTAGGTTTCCGTGGATTGCTAATTGTGTACCGCCTAATTTGGTCTTTGGCCACCACTTGTTCAGGGTTTGACAAAAAAAAAAAAAAGGGGGGGCGGGGTGTCTGTTGTTGGCGTTGGAGAAAATTGATGAAAACAGAAAAATGCAAATACGAGCAACAAATTTTAGGGTCGTTCAAAAAGTTCTTGACTTCCATCATTAGGAAAAAAGCAACTAAAGCATTGACGAGTGACAACCTATTGACTACCAAACATTAACTATTCACAAGAACTCAACTGATTGACTAAATTATGATGCAGGCGAGTCCCATGCTAGTTATTGGATGCAAACAGAATCTCGGGATGGACAAAACGGAAGGCCGGACCGCCATAAAGTATCAGCAAAATCAGGGTATGACCCCTTAAGACGTAATCCCCATAGGGGGTTAGTTCTGTCAGTGGACCTCATGCGGTGCACTGTACGCATTACTTAAGGTTCTTTGCAGCGTGCCTTCAGCCCCTAGCTGCAACCTCTTTCGTTCCTTTTACTGTACCTCCTATCGTATCTTTTCTTGATCTTACATTACCTTACTTTCCACCCTCTCCTAACACTTGACTGATAGTGCAACTGCTTTGAGGTTTTCCTCCTGTTACTCCTTTCAAACCTTTTACTGCCAATTTCCATTTCGGCTGTGAATGACCTCACAGGTCCCAGTGCTTGGCCTTTGGCCTAAATTCTATATCTCAATTCAACTCAAGACATAATGGAGGGCATGGTCTCCACAATAATGAGGAGGCTTCGTCCTGTTTCACCATTCATATAAAAGGGCTACTGAAATCAATCGGGTAGAGAGTTACAGTGCAGATGAGATTCCTAGGTTACAGCATCCGATAACATTTAACTACCAATGAGTGGATATACTTTCATAACAGTGCCGGTTGACGTACGTTCAACTAGTCGGCGAAGACCACCATGGCCTTCTGTTCTTGTTTAAAATGCATTAATTTACTGAGATTTCGAAAATGTGCAGTCTTCCTGCAAGATAGGTACCCCGGATGTTGATCCCAGAACAGAAGCTGACCATAACGGAAACTTCCAGGATTCTTCTCTGTTCCCAGGCTGAACCCAGCAATGTCTACAGATTTCTGTAACTGGATGAGACATCGGTTCTCCACTTAGAACCTTAAAGATTCAAATAAAGTTATGAACGTAACGTGGGTTTTCACTTACAAAAAAATTCTGTGAAGCGGCCTGTGTCGGCATGGCGATGACCTTTGTCTTTTGGAATTCTTAGGGTGATATCACGGAGGACATTTAGAAAGTGGCCTGACCATTTTTAGAGGACACATTTGAAACGGGACTGATGGAAAAAGTAATCGGGTGAACAGCGGAGGGAGTTGCATTCAAACGAGTTATTGCTCCATGACTACTCCCATGGAATTGGCTGAAACAGCCAGTAGTGTCTTGTCTCATTCCTGAACTGAAATTCCTCCTATTTTGGGATCAGTAACGAAGTCATCCATGTTGTGGAGAAGTGTATGGAGGCCCAGGATTCAACCATCTGTAGGGACGTGGTAGCGGAAATTGAAAATCGATGGACCAAATGCATCGAAGTTTGAGGAGAGTATGTTGGAAATTAACGCAGGAACCACCGTCCTCCTGTGATGCTCTGTGGGTGAGGCAGAGAACTTTGAAAGTTAATTTGGCATGTCCACCTCATCATAATAATTAGGAATTCAGTCAGTATTTTCGAGTTGTCATTTTCCTTGATTATATTATTGTGGTCGTAATCACGGAATTATGATTACTAAGTGGTCGTGTCTAAAAGGATAGTGTTCTCCGATCGATCTGTTAGTCTGCATTTTCCATACCCAATACTAACTCAATCTGCTTTTACTTGTATGTTTGAAGCAAAAACATTTTGATAGACGGATAAATAACCAGATAGTGAGAAAACGACAAACAGGAGTGATAAATAGAATCTATGAAAAGTTGGGCAATAGTGGAATGTAAGCGAGACTCGATGAGTAACGCTACTTTATGTAGTACCAGGCTAATTTCCCGCTTTATAAACAAGATGAATTGTCTTTGCGAATCGTTTCTGACGAGGGAGGAGAGGCTTCTTTTCTGGGGAAGGGGGTTGGGGTGAGGGGGGTGGTGTGAGGGGGGTGGTGTGGGGAGGCTTGGGGGAGCCGGGGTGAGAGGAGAAATGAATGTGGCTGTTTTCCGCTCTCTGTGCGAGTTCTGGGAATTCCTCTGTTGTGGCGTCAAGGATTGTTTTAACCATGTCCATAATTAACCCATAATTATGGGGTTCTTTGAGTTCCATAAAGTTTTGGGCACATTGTTTCTGGGTTATTCTCCCTTGCATTGCCTTTCATCCTAAACTTCGTAGTGGTTGGTGAATGTTTAGTATTTTGATCTAAAATGAGTTCTTACGAAGCAGGTTTAGTAGATATTCACATTTTTTCAGACGTTTAGTTTTTATGTATAGAATTTATCGTTAAGTTGGTCATTACCAAACTTTTTGTCTCCAATTTCTTTGTGTAAAATTCTTGTAATCATGACCGTAGGTCTTTAATGACTTTAAATTTTGTGTGGTTGGAGTAGGTCAGTGGAAAGTGAATACTACTACTATTCCAACTTTTTTCTTGCCACGTCTATTCTTATTATCAGTAATGTATCCCTTTGACTTTGTGTAAAGTGGAAAACAAAAGACTAAAAAAACATCCAATTTTATATATGCAAGTACTATACTGAAGGGAAGTAAGTGCACAAAACTCCTGACAAACAATTTTATTGTAAATACAAAATTCCATAAGAAAATAAAGGTAGTTTTTTATAATTTACCTGTGGCTATGCAGTAAATTTTCAAGGTTATGGTACCGAGCTGAACAAAAAATTTATTTTCACATCAGCTGCAAAGGGAGTTAATGAGATGACAAACTGTTTTTCATCACAAGCACTGGAGGCATTTGCAAGTTCAATAAACTCTCCTTTGATAGTTAAGTATACCCTAGTTTAACCAGACCACTGAGCTGATTAGCAGCTCTCCTAGGGCTGGCCCGAAGGATTAGATATTTTTTACGTGGCTAGGAACCAATTGGTCACCTAGCAACGGGACCTACAGCTTATTGTGGGATCCGAACCACACTATATCGAGAAAAGAATTTCCATCAACAGGAATAAATTCCTCTGATTCCGCGTTGGCCGAGCCGGGATTCGAATTTCGGACCACCGGACTGGCAGCCGAGCGCGAAAACCACTCGTCCAGCGAAGGAACTGTTCTTTGATAGTATCATTAACAGAAGCCACATCTGTATGGAATGGGTCTCTTAATTAGCTATAAGTTTCCTTCAGACACGGGAAAGTATCTCTCCATTTCACTTTGCAGTTGAGGAAAGGGGATCCACTATTAAGTTTACCATCTGAACTACTAAGAAATTCAGGGCCTCTGTAACACTGTTTTTTCGCAATAACTTTTTATCTATGCATTTCATAAATATAACGCTTATTCAGAATACATATTATATCTACGCATAAATTTTGAGTGTAATCTGCACTACGTAGGTTGAATAAATTTGGTACTTATAATGTAAAAGTGACCTTTTTTGAAGACGGGCCAACTTACTCAGAGAAAAGGTTTCGAACGCACTCGTTACGTAACTTATGACAGCATTTTTTCCCTCTTCTCAATGGGATGATTGGCTATACCTAACGAAGGCTAAAACCTCTGGCAACAATCCAAGACATACAAATTTAAATACAAACAAAGCAGTACACCTTTATGAACTCTGGAACCTCTCCACTGATAATTGTCATAATGAACAAACCAACAAAATGTGTTAATAAATACAAAAACACTTCGATCGATTATTAGTCTAACTCCCAAAATAAGTTTCCAAAGAAATTACAGTCTACTTTATAGGTCACAATCAGATTGACAAGATGTAGGGAATAGTTGGTAATAGTTGGTAATTATCAAAAACATAGTAGACAAGCTTGATTTGATAACTGCTATATCCAATGTCAAGCAATTTTTATTTATTGGCTATCTACCTATTTACTGAAAAAAAAATAGCCGGTACCGTATATTGGCTTTAAACCTTTACCAATAATTGTCGTCAGAATGGTGACTTCATGAGGCTCCACCCACTTTCACCTCTTTATAATTCAGGATAACACTGAAGGCTACCATGGGCATTGTTGGATTAGAAAATTTAACTTCTGGCTATAAAAACTAATTTCTCGAGTAGTTGTAATAAGTGCTAAATGATCCTCAAGGATTCCAGCAGTTGGCCTAAACGTTTAATTCATGTATATTACTGCTATACTGTTGCGGCACTACTGCTACAGTAGTATTACTACGCTAGCACTGATAACCCACCCACATCTATGTATCGTTCCGCCATTCATAAAGTCTTTGGGTTTCAAAGCCGATGGAATTTCTGTCTGGTGGATGGGCGGGGCAACATTTAGTCAATAGGTGTTCGACTCTTGGCTCGTAATCATTGGCCATGGCGTCGGCAAGAGCATTTTTACTCTATAAAAATCAAAACTATCGGGTTTAGGTTATTGATAATGCTGACAAAATTTGTGTGTGGTTGTAAAATATACATGTCAACTTTCAGCTACATCCGATGCTTTGACAAGGAGCAAAGTCCAAAAAACCGTGTTACAGAGACCCTGAATCTCATAGTAGGTTAGCCGCATTAACAGGTTAGGGCAGAGTAAAAAAAGTTAGATAGTCAATTCTCAGTTTCAAACCGACTGATCCGCAAACCGAATACGTAAAGTGAAAACATGACTGATCCGCTCTCGCACACACTTCATCCTGACAAAATATATTCAAATTCATGACTCCAAGAAATCTGAAAAAAAGATATTTAAATTCATGACGCATATAAATCTGAACAGAAGACTTCTAAATTCAGACACCTGGAACGATAATATTGAAATTCATGCAGCTTAGATTTTGTAAAAGCATCTTCTTTGAATACAAAATTTCATGAGCCGAGACTTTGAACCTGTCTGTTATGGTCACTAGTTAGCCACAGATCACTACTTGATGATGATCCATGTTGCCACTCTCTCAACCCGTGAGCCCATGACCGGTCGAGACAGTAGGGGACGTCAATGCCAGGGAAGGATCGGCCCTGTCAAAGCCTCCTCTCCCTAGTACTGTCACGGAACCCTAAACCGTGAGGCAAGCCCCAAACTAGTAAGGGCGAAGCCTTCCTAGAAAGGGACTCCCGGAATCAACATTGATATGGGTTTCACACCATACCAATGCCAACCCCAGGTTTCTTTACTTGAAAGTAAAAGGGGTTCAAAAGTAGGAAGTAAAGTAAGAGGCGACTTATGCTCGTAGAGCCTGTTCCATTGTTAGTAATTTTGATTTGGTTCAAGTCTTCAGCTATAAGTGGCAGCTAGCCAAAAGCAGTATCTGAGAACCCCTTCCTTCCTTCCTCACCCATTAACTTGTAAATATAATTTTACACTAATGTCAACCGTTACAAAATCTACATGTGCATCTATAAATTTAAGACACGTGGAACTATGGAGAGTGAATCCAGAAATAAGAAATTTAAATGGAACAATGACAATCTGAAAATATAATAAATATGATTATATATCGAAGAACAATCGAAACTCATCGAAGAACAATTTAAGAACAATCGAAGAACTTTAAGTCATATTTGCACTTTCTTCACCACACTGCTTAGGGCAGTATTATTGCCTCAATTCACGAGCACTGCTTAGTGCCGCTCTATTGCAGTCATTTGCAGCACAAATAGCACTACCACACTCTTCACCAGCACTGCTTTGCACTATGCATCACTTCACCGCACTGCTTAAAACTGACAAAATAATGTATGTACACTTAAACTACCAACGCAAAAAATATATATGTACACAAACATTTCACCTACGTCTACCCCATAAACCCATAGATTCAAATTATTTCAATTCAATGATTTCCTATAAAAAAACTTACCAAAATAATAGTTTTGACTATCTGAACACTATTTAGCATCAAATGATTAAATAAACCGAATACTATCTATAAACTATTTTGGCATTTAATAATTAAATTAAACTATCTTCAAACATTTAGCATTGAATGATTAAATAAACTGCCTATCTACAAGCTATTTAGTGTCAAATGATTAAATAAACTGACTATCTATAAACTAATTAGCATCGAATGATCAAATAAACTGCCTATATGCCAACTATTTAGAGTAATCAATAAATAAACTTATCTACAAACTATTTTAGCATCGAATGAGTTAAATATACTTTTTAAAAAAACTATCTCGAAAACCGCGAAAACCCTATCCTCGAGATATTGAATAAATTATTTGAATATCTGAAAACTAGCTAAACTGGAAATAGGTTATGTAAATTAATTGAACCTGGAATAATGAGTGAATCCGGATATAAGAATTAAATGGAACAATGACTTATTCCGGAAATAAGGCATAAAGTTCATGAAAAAACTATCAAAGAGCTCTACGAAGAACAATTGAAGAACTCTTAAGAACAATCGAAGAACTTGACTCATATTTGCAGTTTATTCACTAGTGCAGATTAGTGCCGTACTATTGCACTCACTTCACCCGTGCTGCTTAGTACCGTACTATTGCACTCTTCACAATCACTGCTTAGTGCCGTACTATTGTAAGTCACTTCACCAGCACAGATAACACTACTGCACTCACTTAATCACCGTTTCGCATTATTGCACTCAATTCACCAGCACTGCTGAACTACTAACACAATTATTAAAATATATGTACACAAAAAACATTTCACCTACGTCTACCATAAACTATTGATTCAAATCATTTAAATTTCCAGGATTTTGACAAACTATCATATTAATAGTTTTGATTGTCTGCACAAGATTTAGCATCAAATGATTAAATACAAGACTATCTGCAAATTACTTATCCTCGAGAGATTAAATAAATTCTCTGACTATCTGAAAACTATCTAGCCTCGAGAGATTAATCTCATTTTTTATCTCCAAACTATTCAGCCTATAGAGATTAGAGGAAAATTCTTTGACTATCAGCTAACTATTTAGCCTTGAAACAGTAAATAACTTTCTTGAACTATCCTACGAACCTATTTGAGGCTCGACGAGAAGAAATTAAGTTTTTTTTTCTATTATAAAAGAAATCGGTAATTGGTTTATACAAAAACCTCCAATCCATGTCAAAATCCGGAAAGAGAACTTCAACCCTATATTTAAGTCTTCGAGTAAAGATGATCCAGTCCAGTTTCCTGTAACAAAAATAAATCTTAATTTGTTGTCTCTCCAGGTGTCCATTAAAGCAGCTTTTGCCACTGGAACGAACTACTCTATTTTTTCAATCTATTAAGAGAACATTTGAGCTTCATTTTAATGGAACTGTAATTAATAAGCATTATAAAGATTCTTTACCACTTAATATCCATACGTTATTGCAATCTATTCTATTCATTCTTAAAGGATTTGACCAAGGGTGAATTCCGACTAAACACAAAATATGTTGGAGAAACTTCCAACAAAAAATAAAAATACCTATTCACAGAAGGACAGCACGGTGCCCCCAATTTTTCAGAATATGAATAATTTTCTCATCCGCTTTCATACACAAAATCTGTGGGACGACAAATTCCCCAGAAGTGCAATACATTCTTTTTGTAACTTCTCTATTTAGTGTCATTCAACATAAAGTGGAAGGAACTACTATCGGAACTGAACAAGAATTACAAATGGTTTGGAAAACACATTAAGGTTGTCTTTTTTTAATTGGAATGTCATTATGTATCCTTTTAATCTAGGTTCCAAATATTCACCATTTCTAGTGTAATATTGAGAGTGACTTTTGTAGGAAACAAGAACTAAACAAAAGAGAATCCTATAACTTCAGGAAATCATATTAACGTACATTATCCATCAATATTTTCTCCTCCTAAGGTTCAATTTTATTTTATATCTTAAAAGCTGTTCCTTTAAAATATATAATTATTTCTCAAAGATTATGTCTACTTGCCCATTAGAGGCATCCTAGTAAAAATAAGACAAAAACACTAAAGGAAAAGGGAATGCTATTAATGGCATGCTCACCTAAATATTTTATCTACAGACACCACTTTTTCACAAACATTCATAATACACCCGCACTGCATAGACGCAAGGAGTTTGTTTCTTCTGAGCAGCAGAGATAATCCAGTACATCATCCTGAAACAAAAGAAAAATATTATTGCTGCTCTGATACACGATTTCGGTTTTTTTAAAATGTTAAAAAATATTAGGAGTTCTATTTTCATGAAAATATGACATTATACAATTGATTAGCCAATTAATAAAACTAAGTTTACCGGCTGTTAAAGGTCAACACTTCAGAGAATTAGCTCAAAAATAACTCATTTGGTAAAATAATTATATTTGTATTTTAATGCAGTCGTATTGGCATAAATTTGAACCATTAATTCTTTTCAAGGAGTTCACCAAGTCTGAAATCTGACCAGAAACAAACAAACATTTGTTGGAGAAGCTACCCACAAACACTAAAGTACCTGAAAGCCCCTTCCTTCTTCTTCAGCCATTACCTGACAAATAAATGTTGATACCAAATTTTCAACAGTTACAAAATCTACATTAGCATCTATAACTAGATTGGTGCTAACCAACATTAACTATGGCACTCAATTCAAAAAGTCTAGTATCGCATAGCCTCAAACACTAAAACAACAATGAGATATTGTAACTTGTATAAAACTATTAACCTATAGCCTGTAAGTATACTATAATTTCAGAATTTACTAAAAAAACCTATTCTAATGAAATAATCAGTTTTAACTATCTTCAATTATTTAGCATAGGAAGATTAAAAAATATCCGACTGTCCCCAAACTACAGAGATTGAAGGCTTATTCAGGTCCCCCACCATTTCCATAGTGCTCGTTAGCAGGACCCCCATTATCAATTCTCCGTGTTTACTTCATCAGATGTATTTGATCACATGTAAATTCCACATTTGTTTTACTTTCCATATCATTAAACACTGACACCTTCACTGGTTGGATCATCCATCCTTAGATTAAAATTAACACAAAATAAAAAACACTAGCAGGA
>NC_087203.1:30042098-30054598 GCF_015104395.2 Macrobrachium nipponense | reverse complement strand
TTTTCTTATTATTATTATTATTTTTTACTAATTTGTTTCTCTGTATTCGCTCCTAGCCCTTTCACTGTTATTCTGTGTTTCTGTTTTTACTCTGTTTTATTCTTAATTTATTAAAAGGTTTTTAATTTTGGTGTTGGTAAACATTGTGTGTATCTTTTTACTTATAACGCAATTTGATGTGCAATCGTTTCAGCCTGGAAAAGTATCAAGCTGATACGAAACGTCGGCGCTAATAAATGGATGAAAGACAGAACGCGTCTCCCTACTCCAATATGTCTATCCCTGAGTGATTGCTCCTGTCTCCATACTACTACATATATATATATATATATATATATATATATATATATATATATATATATATATATATATATATTTACATTTGAAGCCCTGGCCTGAAGGTCCTAAATACGTAAAGGAAAAAAAAATATTTGAGGGAAAATGCAGGATAAATTATTTGAAACTTACCTTAAAAGGGTTTATAGGGTTAATTTACTCTAGAGGAGGTCGCCAGAAAACTCAGCTAATTACTTTACATAAATTTATTTACAAGGGGCTGTTTACTGGCCTGGAGAAAGAGTAAATGCAGCTGGTCCACACGGGGACTAATATTATCTATATATTATATATTATATATAATATATAATATATATATATATATATATATAGATATATATATATATATATATATATATATATATATATGATCAAATCCACAATTGTGCAACTGTACAAATGTTTTTTGAAAATGAAACTATACAGAAAAAGGAGAATCATACAGATTCTCGAAAGCTCTCTGTACAGTTTTACTTTTAAACATATTTGCACAGTTACATAACTGGATTTGCTCTACATTGTTTGTATTGGTAGTCTTTCTCTCTCTCTCTCTCTCTCTCCCAAATATGGGATGTCAGAAAATGTGAAAAACAACTCAAAATATTTTTTCCTTTCACCGTAAGTACCGGACTCTCTATCTCTGTTTCTATATAGGATATTATGGAATTCCAAAATAAAAAGCAAAAGTCATTTTGTTGCGAGTATTGCGGGATGCGGACGCGTGAAGCTTGCTTATGGGTATGTATTCTAAATTGCGACACACGATGTGAAGTATCCAGTGGTTTCAAGAATAAAAGTCTCGTATATCGTGATGGGCGTCAATACAGGGGCGAATATTATATTCTACCTAAACCTTTTCACTCATATTTGAAAATTGCACATGTATGTGAATGTGATTGTATCTGTTTACACGCATGTGTGTACGAAACTCATTTTGCACTCATTAGCAAGGGTGGTTCCAGAATTACTGCATCCTTGTTTCATCAAGTCTTTTAGAATGAAGATGTGAGCCTCACATTCCGCCACGCGGGTTTTGAAGGAGATTATGTGCCATACAAAGCGTGGCATTTCTTGCTGGTTACTGGTAGCTGGCCTAATCCAGCGAAAAATTAGCAGTAGTACTACCACAGAGAAAATGTTACCGTCGTTGGTCCTTGTGGTTCAACGGCTGTAACAGAGCCGTATGAACGCAAACACGCACATATACACGCAGAGAGAGAGAGAGAGAGAGAGAGAGAGAGAGAGAGAGAGAGAAAGAGGAAATGTGTTGTGAGTGTAGTCGGATCTTAACCAAGTTTTTCTCGTTTGTCACTTGTTTTTATGCTCAGCCAAAAACGGGAAAAGGCGAACATTATATTTGCATATACAGAATGATAGGAGGAGGAGTTCGCCCTACAGCAAAGTTCTGGCCTTATCCCTCTGAGGTTCTACACACACACACACACACACATATACATATATATATATATACATACATAATATATTATTATATATATATCATATATATATATATATATATATATATATATATACATATATATATATATACATATATATATATATATATATATATATATATATATATATATATATATATATCTATATATAATTATCTCATCACCATGATTCATATTTATCATTTGAGCTACAAACGTCCTTTAATATCTAATTCCCTCTACCTCGGAATTGATATATTTTCATATATGTATCGAGGGAGAATTTTTAGTTGATAATAATTTCATCCCCTCATGGGATCGAACCACTGTCAGTGGATGGGAACGAAATCAGGACGGGATAGTGACGTTATCAAGTCGGCCAACAGAGAGGCTATGAGTTTATATTGATTCTGACCTTACAAATCACCGTCGAACTCGGTGTTTTCGTAATTAGAATCGATATAAAACGCCCTGTACCATGATAGCCAATTCGAACGTTTGACCCACGTAGCCTTGTTATGAATATTATCACATCACCCTGATTCATATATATATCATTCGAGTTACAAATGTCCTTTAATATCTAATTCGCTCTAATTCCAAATTGATATATTTTCATATATGTAGCAAAGGGGAATTTTTAGTTGATAATAATTTTGTCCCCTCATGGGATCGAACCACCGTCCAGTGGACGGGAACGAAATCAGGACGGACAGTGATGTTATCAAGTCGGCCAACAGAGAGGCTATAAGTTTATATCGATTCTGACCTTGCAAATCACCGTCGAACTAGGTGTTTTCGTATTTAGAATTGATATAAAAACCCCTCTACCATGTTAGCCAATTCGAACGTTTGACCCACGTAGCCTTGTTATGAATAATTATCACATCACCGTGATTCGTATATATATCATTCAAGCTACAAATGTCCTTTAATATCTAATTCGCTCAACCAATAACTGTGGAAACTACTGCCTTGCAGTCGTACTTTTGAATAAAAGGCTAGGCTCACTGCCAATAACTGTGGAAACTGCTGTCTTGCAGTTGTACTTTTGAGTAAAACGCTAGGCTCACCACCAATAACTGTGGAAACAGCTGCCTTGCAGTTGTACTTTTGAGTAAAAGGCTACGCCCACTGCCTATAACTGTGGAAACTAATGCCGTGCAGTTGTACTTTTGAGTAAAAGGCTAGGCCCACTGCCAATAACTGTGGAAACTACAGCCGTGCAGTCGCACTTTTGAGTAAAAGGCTAGGCCCACCGCCAATAACTGTGGAAACTGCTACCTTGTAGTCGTATTTTTGAGTAAAAGGCTAGGCTCACCGCCAATAACTGTGGAAACTGCTGCCTTGCTGTCGTATTTTTGAGTAAAAGGCTAGGCCCACCACCAATAACTGTGGAAACTACTGCCGTGCAGTCGTACTTTTGAGTAAAAGGCTACGCCCACCGCCAATAACTGTGGAAACTGCTGCCTTCCAGTCATGTTGTTTAGTAAAAGGCTAGGCTCACCGTCAATAACTGTGGAAACTACTGCCTTGCAGTCGTATACTTTTGAATAAAAGGCTAGGCCCACCACCAATAACTGTGGAAACTACTGCCGTGCAGTCGTACTTTTGAGTAAAAGGCTAGGCCCACCGCCAATAACTGTGGAAACTGCTGCCTTACAGTCATATTGTTTAGTAAAAGGCTAGGCCCACTGCCAATAACTGTGGAAACTGCTGCCTTGCAGTCGTACTTTTGAGTAAAAGGTTAGGCCCACTGCCAATAACTGTGGAAACTGCTACCTTGCAATCTTACTTTTTTAGTAAATGGCTAGGCCCACCGCCAATAACTGTGGAAACTGCTGCCTAGCAGTCTTACTTTTTTATTAAAATGCTAGGCCCACTGCCAATAACTGTGGAACAACTGCTGCCTTGCAGTCGTACTTTTGAGTAAAAGGGCTAGGCCCAAACCGCCAATAACTGTGGAAACTGCTGTTCCTTTCCAGTCTTACGTTTTTTTAGTACCAAAAGGTTAGGCCCACCAGCCAATAACTGTGGAAACTGCTTGCCTTTGCAGTCCTTACTTTTTTAGTAAAAATCGGCTAGCCCCACTGCCAATAACTGTGGAAACTGCTGCCTTGTAGTCGTACTTTTGAGTAAAAGGCTAGGCCCACCGCGTGGAAACTGCTGCCTTGCTGTCGCACTTTTGAGTAAAAGGCTAGGCCCAAGCTAATAACTGTGGAAACTGCTGCCTTGCAGCCATACTTTTGAGTAAAAGGCTAGACCCAACGCCAATAACTGAGGAAACTGCTGCCTTGCAGTCGTGCTTTTGAGTAAAAGGCTAAGCCCACCGCCAATAACTGTGGAAACTGCTGCCATGCAGTCGCACTTTAAAGTGAAAGGCTAGGCCCATCGCCAATAACTGTGGAAACTGCTGCCTTTCAGTCTTACTTTTGAGTGAAAGGCTAGGCCCACCGCCAATAACTGTGGAAACTGCTGCCTTGCAGTCTTACTTTTGAGTAAAAGGCTAGGCCCAATGCCAATATCTGTGGAAACTGCTGCCTTGCAGTCGTACTTTTGAGTGAAAGGCTAGGGCCCACCACCAATAACTGTGGAAACTGCTGCCTTGTAGTCTTACTCTTGAGTGAATGCCTAGGCCCACTGCCAATAACTGTGGAAACTACTGCCTTGCAGTTGTATTTTGAGTAAAAGACCAGGCCCACTGCCAATAATTGTGGAAACAACTGCCGTGCAGTTGTACTTTGGGTGAAGGCTAGGCCCAACGCCAATGATTGAAAAAACTACTTCCTTGCAGTCGTACTTTTGAGTGAAAGTTTAGGCCCACCGCCAATAATTGTAAAAGCTACTGCCAGCAGTCGTACTTTTGAGTAAAAGGCTAGGCCCACCACCAATAACTGTGGAAACTGCTGCCTTGCAGTTGTACTTTTGATTAAAGGCTAGGCCCACTGCCAATAACTGTGGAAACTACTGCCATGCAGTCATACTTTTGAGTGAAAGGCTAGGCCCACCGCCAATGATTGTAAAAACTACTGCCTTGCAGTCTTACTTTTGAGTGAAAGGTTAGGCCCACTGACGACAGTAACTGTAAAAGCTACTGCCTTGCAGTTGTACTTTTGAGTAAAAGGCTAGGCCCACCACCAATAACTGTGGAAAACACTGGCTGCCTTGCAGTTGTACTTTTGATTAAAGGCTAGGCCCACTGCCAATAACTGTGGAAACTACTGCCGTGCAGTCATACTTTTGAGTGAAAGGTTAGGCCCACTGACAATAATTGTAAAAGCTACTGCCTTGCAGTTGTACTTTTGAGTAAAAGGCTAGGCCCGACCGCCAATAACTTGGGTTGATGACAGCAAGGGCATATAGTCGGTAAACCTCCTTTTGCCAAAAAATAAACCATGCCTGATGATCCTTTGACAGAAGGCAGTGGAGAAAGTGCATTAGGCAACCACCCATTTAATGGAGGGATAACAGTGCAAAGAAGAAGACTTTAGTAAATTCACGACTCTCATCCCTGATCTGCTAATGTCGCCGGCAGAGGTGGAGGCAGCATCAAAATTTCACGGCCATCTTGTTAATTCACCGGAGTCCTTCTCACCGGGCCGGGTCGTAGCGCTCGTCAGGTAGACCACCTGTTCCCTTATTTACTCTGTCTCTGCAGGCGTCGACAATCTTCTTAGGATTACACTGTTCACAAATTGTCTCTTGACTTCCGTTGCGAGGATTTGGAATTTTCTTCCTGCTTCTGTTTTTCATGATGCTCGAGACCTTTCTTGATGGAGAAGCAGGTCAATGGCTTCCTTGTCAATCAACGTCCCTTTTTCTTATTGTCTTTGACTTGTGTTCATCAGGCCTGGACTAGAAAGGGGGATTAGGTTGCCTTTACATTTGAGTTTCGTTCTTAAAAATAAAATGTTCTGTAGATCAGATATCCAAAATTAATCCGTTGTTCTACAAGAGAAGGCTGAGTGGTTACAGTCTCTGTATGAGATCTGGAAGGTTTGAATGTTTAGGTCTTTTGTGCTTCCATGAAGGTTGACTGTTATATCTATTATTGTACAAGGAGGTTTCAGTAATTATATCAGTTTTTCTAACAAGAGGGTTGAATAATGAAAGGTTACTTCCGTTGTACTGCCAGGACGGTTGCAATGTTTATATCCATAGCGCTACCAGGAACGGCCAAAAAATTATATCTGCTTTACTGCCAAGAGGGTGAATGGTTATATCCAGTTTGCTAATAAGAAGGCTGAACAATACAGAAATCATTGCAGAATGCCAAGTTCCAAAATCCAGAAAGTGCATAGTATTAGTGTTGAATAACGTAAGTAATTTATTCATTTTCTGAGGCCTATCTTATGATCTCCGAGAATGAGAATTCGTGTATGCCATTCAAAACTACGGAAGACGAATCCGAGGTTTGGATAGAGCAAGGCCTCTCACAGAGCAAAGCTCAAAAATGAAAACATATCGGGGCTAGAAAGGGGATTCAGATATCACTAGTCTCTGTATCATTCAAGTTTTTTCTCACAAATAGTAGGAAGATGTGATTTTTTAGGTGCAATTCAATGACAACATGAACGAAGCTAAGAGTCTTGGTTCCAGCCCAATGAGAGAACCGATGACAGGCAATCAGAACTTTTTATGATGTTACACACAACCGTTTAGACTAATAGTTCATGATATGAAACGCAGGTCGATGTAGTTAAGATTTTGCTGTAGGTTTCCGCCGTTGAAAAGATATTTTATCGTTGATGAAGTAGTTATGGAACAAAAGTGGCCCGACTTTTTTTGTTTTTTATGCTACCTTGTTCTAAGGGATACTTAACAAAAACTTCATTGTTGATAATGTGTATTTTTGCAATGCGGGGCACATTGTAACCCGTACGTATCCTTGTATCTTAAAAGGGAAAACTTCACTGGAGCCCTAACATAGTAAAACAACAACGAAACGAACGCGGGAAATGCGCTTCTCTCGTACGGGACATAATCCAGCTGGAAGATTGCCAGAACAAATAAAACTGGTTGATGACACTTGTCAGTGATATCCATTGGAGTTGGGTTTTTATTCATAAGCCCGACATTAGTTTCTCTTGATTGAGCGAAGCCAGAGCAGTTAGAATCGAAAAATAGAGGTTGTAAACTATTCGGGTCATACTTCGAGTATTCAGATGCACGTTGAATGCAGACTCCCCTCTAGATATTTAAACGACTCCCATGCAGTCACTTTTCCATCTGAAAATGTTAGTTCATAGGGAAAAAACTACAGAGGAACGAAGGAAAGTAATCAAGAATTGATTGGGAACACGTTATACAGAGAGTAAAATGCACGTGAAAGAACAGAAGTAGGTGTGTACAATTGCTGAAAGCTAATACGGTTTATGGCGGTAAGATAAGAGAAAGAGTTAACCACAGCATAGCTAAAGCAAGGGAGGTAGTGAGCCAAAGATTAGGAGGATGGTTGGAGTGTCGATAGAAGCTAAGGTAAGGATGCATGAAACGGCTGTTGAGCCAACTCTCCTTTATGGAGGTCAAATATTAAAGAATGCCGACAAATCATTGCTTAAATAAAACAAAAGAAAAGAAAAACATAAAGACACTAAAATAAAACTAAAAAATAATTAACACACGAGACAGAATCCTCCAATAATGTCACAAAACAATGCATATCTATAGAATATAAAAAGTTAATCTAATTACTTTTAAACACAATTCAATTTAACTACGCTAATCGGGAGATAAATTTATAACAGTCAGCACAAATAGACTTCTCACTGGTGAGAGTGGAAAACTCTCCGTTCTACTGTAGAATCGAGCAAGACACCTGTAGAGAAGAAGCCTCTATAAACCCTTTACTAGGCGTCGCCGTTGCCTAAAACGAAGTGTAGAATAATCCTGGTTGCGTCTACCACACCCATAAGGAGGGGTGGGAATAAGGGCCGGCCCATTTGTTTCTTCCTTTTTTTTTTTCTGAGAGTAGGCCATCGTGTGACATCGCAAGATATTTATGATGCCAATTTCTCGTGGTTTAGCAAAGGAGAAATTAACCTGGCAAGGGGTTACGACCCCTTCTCTGCCCCTCACGAGTAATAAACATCAGCTGTTCTTCAAACCTAAAAATCATCCAGAGCGTTCATTTTTTACATGGAATGTACAATATAAATCCCTTAGCATAATAATAATGTGCTAAGTATAGGGAGAAAGGTCGTTTATGACTGTCTTCTTCGGTTAGAGAATATAAATTTAACACGCATCCAGGGAGACGAGACAACGTTTTACCATCACTGCGCCAAAGAATTTAACACCGAGAACTGTACATATATATGACGTATTACCAGCGGAGAGAGAAAACGTTGTTTGAACTGCAAAATTTTTCTAAATTTCAAGATCCAAAAAAGTTATTTTCATATTAACTAGAATGTATTCCTTTCAATCAACTACCATCGAAGGAGCAGTGTCTTTCACGCACCATTACCTTCCTGATACACAATAAACGTACTACAATGTCTCCCATTGCAAAATGCATTAAATACTAGCGGGCGTTATTAGGCAATAACCGCACATAGTTTCTCTGCTTTGCGACTAAATAAAGCAATATAAACGATCCGTTAACTAAAGTTCATTTATCCATAATGCTAGAAGGAACAAAACCTGGTAGGTAAGAGTTACAGATTCTAAATCATTTTTCCAATAGTAAACTCAAGTTACAATGCATTCCATAACCATAGAAAAGCTACTTTGAAGATGCATTGTTTGTAAGAACGCCGCACGGTCGACTGTTCAAGTCCATTACAAATATAAGTCTAATTTTAAATACGATATTTATCAATATGCTATTTTAAATATTATACTCCTAAAATACAAAATTTTTTTTTTCTCTCTCTCTCTCTCTCTCTCTCATTGCGTTTATATAGTTACACTCTGTGTGTGTGTGTGTGTGTGTGTGTGTGTGTGTGTGTGTGTGTGTGTGTGAGTGTGTAATCGAACACCGTATTACAGTTATAATAAAGTCATGATCCCCGAATTCCAGGTAATCAGTCATGTTGCATTAACATAATGAATGACTAACAGCTGCACTAAAGCAATGGAGATCCAATTAAGATGGCCATGGCATTTAAGAATTATATGTGTCAATCATCTTCGACAACAATAACATACATTAGACCTGGGTCATGAGAGGTTGACCCTTTGTTTGGTTGTTTTCATTCCAAAGGGAAAGAATGGCTTTTGTTAGGCTTGACCTTGTAGAATTTTCTTGACTGCAATTTTCTAAATCGTATGGAACTTAAAAAAAAGTGGACCAATCCCTGAAGCAAACAGTACGCTCGCTTTTGGCAATATGTAATAATATAAGAATCCGGGAAATCAGAATAAAAAAATATCTAAGCTTGGCAAAAAGGGGAGTGGGGGTAACACAGCCAGGGATCAGAACATTCCTACAACGTTGATGCTATTCAAAAAAGAAGTGTGGCTTGCAGTCTTGAAGATGATACACAGAGAAGAGAGGGGTGCCTTTCTTTTTCGGCTAAGCGAAACCTTTTACACAACTTGACAGATTTTCTTTTTCTTTCTTTGCATTTGTTCATCTTCTCTTGCGGTGCCCAACTAGAAATCAATAAACATCAAATAAATGTTCCCTTACAGTCTACTAACATAAAGCTCCGAATGCTAATCAACAAACAAGAAGAACAGTGTGGGACCTTGGCCGATAGGTTTCTACAACCGAAGATACAGAATTAAGGAAGGAAGGCTTCACTTCCAAAGTAATTGCCTTAACAACAAACATAAGGTAACCTAATGGAAAGTGTAAGAATCTTCTGGCGTTACTCAAGGAAACCGTTCATCAGTAAGAACTAAACAATACTGCATTCACAAAATGCATTGTATCGGACGTTTTTCCTTCTATTCGGAGATGGGAAGTACTAATAAAAACCAAACTCAACAGAACGAGATATTTTTAGGCTATGCTCTCTTTCCAACATGGCGTTGATAAGTGTTATTCCATAACTCAGGGATTTCCAACCAGTGGTCTGTCAAAGGGTATACGTGCACCCATGATTTGATTTCATTAATATTTGATTTTTGGCATTATATGCCAAGCACTGGGGCAACTAAGGCAATTCAGCGCTGAAACGGAAATTGACAGAGAAAGCTTTGAAAGGTGTTACAGGAAGAAAACTCAAAGCAGTTGCACTATGAAGCATTGTTAGGAGAGGGTGGACAGTAAGATGGGTAAACAGAATATGAACGGAGGTCATTAAAAGGAATGAAAGTAGTTGCAGCTAGGGGCCGAAGGGAGGCTGCAAAGAACCTTAAGGAATGCCTAAGCTGCACCGAATGAGGTGTACTGACGGCACTATCCCCCTACGGGGACGCGCACCCCCCATGGGTCGTTGAGGTTAGGGGCCTGGCCGCCCACTTGCTGACAAGCAGGACAACTCTACTGTAGTTCAGATGGTAAACTTTAATAGTGAATCCCCTTTTCCTCAACTGCAAAGTGAAATGGAGAGATACTTTCCCGTGTCTGAAGGAAACTTATAGCTATTAAGAGACCCCATCCATACAGATGTGGCTTCAGTTAATGATACTATCAAAGAACAGTTCCTCGCTGGACAAGTGGTGTTCGCGCTTGGCTGCCAGTCCGGTGGTCCGAAATTCGAATCCCGGCTCGGCCAACGCGGAATCAGAGGAATTTATTCCTGGTGATGAAATTCTTTTCTCGATATAGTATGGTTCGGATCCCACAATAAGCTGTAGGTCCCGCTGCTAGGTGACCAATTGGTTCCTAGTCCACGTAAAAAATATCTAATCCTTCGGGCCAGCCCTAGGAGAGCTGTTCATCAGCTCAGTGGTCTGGTACAACTAAGGTTTACTTAACTATCAAAGAAGAGTTTATTGAACTTGCAAATGCCTCCAGTGCTTGTGATGAAAAACAGTTTGTCATCTCATTAACTCCCTTTGCAGCTGATGTGAAATTTTTTTTTTTCAGCTCGGTACCATAACCTTGAAAATTTACTGCATAGCCACAGGTAAATTATAAAAAACTACCTTTATTTTCTTATGGAATTTTGTATTTACAATAAAATTGTTTGTCAGGAGAGTTGGGTACACTTCCCTTCAGTATAGTACTTGCATATATAAAATTGGATGTTTATTTTAGTCTGTTTTGTTTTCCACTTTACACAAAGTCAAAGGGATACATTACTGATATTAAGAATAGACGAAAGGGCACGTGGCAAGAAAAAAGTTGGAATAGTAGTAGTATTCACTTTCCACTGACCTACTCCAACCACACAAAATTTAAAGTCATTAAAGACCTACGGTCATGATTACAAGATTTTTACACAAAGAAATTGGAGACAAAAAGTTTGGTAATGACCAACTTAACGATAAATTCTATACATAAAAAACTAAACCCTCTGAAAAAATGTGAATATCTACTAAACCTGCTTCGTAAGAACTCATTTTAGATCAAAATAGGGATTTCAAGAGATCGGGAAAGATGGGGAGAGATCAAGTTTATTCATGTAAATATTATAATATATACTATATATATAAAACATATATATATATATATATATATATATATATATATATATATATATATATATATATATATATAATAATATATACATATACATATATATATTATATATATAACATATATACATATACATATATATATATATATATATATATATATATATATATATATATATATATATATATATATATATATACTATGAAATCACAAAAATAAGCCCGTGATTTTGTTTACCAAATCAAAAGCCAAAGCAGGGATAATTTTTTAAAAAGAAAAGACCATCTGTAGTGACGCTACCACCAAACGTCCTACAGATGGTTGAATCCTGGGCCTCCATACACTTCTCCACAACATGGATGACTTCGTTACTGATCCCAAAATAGGAGGAATTTCAGTTCAGGAATGAGACAAGACACTACTGGCTGTTTCAGCCAATTCCATGGGAGTAGTCATGGAGCAATAACTCGTTAGAATGCAACTCCCTCCACTGTTTACCCGATTACTTTTTCCATCAGTCCCGTTTCAAACAAATGTGTCCTCTAAAAATGGTCAGGTCACTTTCTAAATTCTGCCGTGATATCACACCCTAAAAATTCCAAAAGACAAAGGTCATCGCTATGCCGACACAGGCCGCTTCACAGAATTTTTTTGTAAGTGAAAACCCACGTTACATTTATAACTTTATTTCAATCTTTAATTAGGGTTCTAAGTGGAGAACCGATGTCTCATCCAGTTACAGAAACCTGTAGACATTGCCGGGTTCAGCCTGGGAACAGAGAAGAATCCTGAAAGTTTCCGTTATGGTCAGCTTCTGTTCTGGGATCAACATCCGGAGTACCTACCTTGCAGGAAGACTGCACATTTCGAAATCTCAGTAAAATTAATGCATTTTAAACAAGAACAGAAAGATCATGGTGGTCTTCGCCGACTAGTTGAACGTACGTCAACCGGCACTGTTATGAAAGTATTCCACTCATTGGTAGTTAAATGTTATCGGATGCTGTAATAGGAATCTCATCTGCACTGTAACTCTCTACCCGATTGATTTCAGTAGCCCTTTTATATGAATGGTGAAACAGGACGAAGCCTCCTCATTATTGTGGAGACCATGCCCTCCATTATGTCTTGAGTTGAATTGAGATATAGAATTTAGGCCAAAGGCAAGCATGGGACCTGTGAGGTCATTCACA
>NC_087203.1:30037098-30039598 GCF_015104395.2 Macrobrachium nipponense | reverse complement strand
AACACTCTCTATTTGTGCAATATCCTTTTGATAGTGTGGGTACCATATCATATTGCAATATTCAAGTGGACTAACGACATATGTTTTATAAAGCATAATCATGTGTTCAGCTTTTCTTGTTTTGAAGTGCCGTAACAACATTCCCATTTTTTGCTTTACATTTGCCAACAGAATTGCTATTTGATCATTGCATAACATGTTCCTATTCATCATCACACCAAGGTCTTTAACTGCTTCCTTATTTGTGATTGTCTCATTATTAGGTCCCCTATATGCATATAGCTTTCCTTCTCTGTCTCCATAATTTATTGATTCAAATTTATCAGAGTTAAATAACCATCCTATTTACCTCTGCCCAATCATATACTTTGTTAAGGTCTCTTTGTAGAGCGTTCCTATCTTCATCACAAGTAATTTTCTCTACTTATTCTTGTGTCATCAGCGAAACTACTCACTACCGAATCCTTAACATTACTGTCTATGTCTTCAATCATAATAACAAACAATATTGCAGCTAGCACCGTACCTTGTGGCACACCGGATATTACCTTGGTTTCATCCGATTTCTCATCGTTTGCAATAACTATCTGTTTTCTGTTGTGTAAAAATTCTTTTAACCATCTTCCTACTTTATCTACGATATTGTGTTTTCTAATTTTCTTTGCTAATATATTATGGTCTACTTTGTCAAAAGCTTTTGCAAAGTCTAGATAAACCACATCTGTTTCATTTCCGCTTTTCATCATTTTTGAATATGTTCTCACGGTGGACTAACAGTTGGGTTTTTGTGTACTTTTTCCGGGTACGAAACCGTGTTTGTCCTATATTAAAGAAATTATTTTTTATTAAATGTTTTCATAATATTTTTACTTCATTACCCTTTCCCATACACTTTCATAATATGTGATGTTAGACTCACAGGCCTATAATTACTTGCCTCAGTCTTGATCCACTTTTGAAAGTAGGGGTGATATATGCCTAATTTGTGCTCATCATAAAATCTTGCCTGTATCTACACTTTGTCTTAATAATATTGCAAGTGGCTTTGCGATAAGAAGAACTACTTTCTTTAACAAAATAGCAGGGACTCCATCCGGCCCTGCAGCAGCTCCATTTTTTTAATTTCATTAATTGCCTGCACAATATCAGCTTCATTAATTTCTATGTCAGCTAAATATTCACTATTTTCTTCCCTTACTTCTATATCATTATCTTCATTATCTATTCTAGGGGTGAATTCTCTCTTATATCGTTCTGCCAGTATGTTGCAAATTTCCTTTTTTTTCATTTCGTTAATCTCCCTTCAATTCTCAGAGGGCCTATTTCTATTCTTCTTTATTCATCTTCTTCGCATATGAGTATAATAGTTTGGGGTTTTGCTTGATATTTAATAGGGTTTTTTCTCCAAGTCCCGTTTTTGTTTTTTTCATTTTCTTTTGATTGTATAATCTTTTGTTCTGCATTTTCTATCTTACTTTTTTTTTTAGTTCTATAAACTTTCCATGCCATTTTTTTTCTTTTGCAAGACCTTTTTTCCACTTTCTGATTTTTCTGGAACAAGATCCTTCTGTCTCTTGGTATGCATGAATGATGTTTACTTTTCTTCTTCGGTATAATATTTTTCCACTATTTTCTCCACTATTTTATATAATATCTCCGTATTTACCCTTATGTCATCACTTACGAAAATGTTATCCCAATCTTTGTTTAATTCTTCATTAATTTCTGACCATTTTATATTTTTACTGTAGAAGTTGTATTTTCCATATCCTTCCCACTTTTTCATTTCTTGCTTATCTCTATTTTCACTTGCTTTGGAATGAACTGTTAATTCTTTATGACATTATGGTCTGAAATACTCGCATTATAAACTATTATTTCTTTAACATAATTCATCTCGTTCACAAATACTAGGTCTAAAGTATTTTCCTTTCTTGTTGGCAGGTGATTTATTTGTTGAATGTTGTATTCTAGTAGCATAACTAATAGCTTTTTCGAATTGCCTCTTATCTTCTGCACTACTATTACTCTCTTTTTTATATGTATAAGTAACATCCACAATCTCCTATTCGTTTCTTTCCAGTCTACGAAAGGAAAGTTGAAGTCACCAGATAGGAGAATAGTCCAGTCCTTGTGATTTCTACATATATCATCCAACTTTTTCAATTATTAAGTCAAACTCTTTAGTATTAGGAGGTCTATATATTACTATGTTCATCAATTTTTCAGATTCAAATTCTACCGCTATTAGTTCACATTCTGAGTTACTATATTTCTCATATATTTTTCCTTGTTTTTTTTTGTCTTTCCCATATATTGCGGTTCCCCCTTGATTCCTATTTTTTCTATCTGATCTATAAGTTTGGAACCCTTTTATTTGATCATCATTCCCAGTCTCTTGGGAATACCAGGTTTCACTTATATTCATTATATCTATTTTCTTTTCATTTTGGGTTAGTTCTTCTAAGTATTCTATTTTTCTTTTTGAGTTACTCGTAAC
>NC_087203.1:30024258-30036598 GCF_015104395.2 Macrobrachium nipponense | reverse complement strand
ATATTCTCTAACCGAAGAAGACAGTCATAAACGACCTTTCTCCCTATACTTTTAGCACATTATTATTATGCTAAGGGATTTATATTGTACATTCCATGTAAAAAATGAACGCTCTGGATGATTTTTAGGTTTGAAGAACAGCTGATGCTTATTACTCGTGAGGGGCAGAGAAGGGGTCGTAACCCCCTTGCCAGGTTATTTCCTCCTTTGTAACCACGAGAAATTGGCATCATAAATATCTTGCGATGTCACACGATGGCCTACTCTCAGAAAAAGGAAGAAACAAATGGGCCTTATTTCCCCTCCTTATGGGTGTGGTAGACGCAAATGAAAAAGTGGGAAGGATATGGAAACTACCAACTTCTTACGAGTAAAAATTATAAAATGGGTCAAGAAATTAATGAAGAATTAAAACAAAGATTGTTGGGATAACATTTTCGTAAGTTGATGACATAAGGGTAAATACGGAGATATTATATAAAATATTGGAGAAATAGTGGAAAAATAAAAATTATACCGAAGAAGAAAAGTAAACATCATTCATGCATACCAAGAGACAGAAGGATCTTGTTCCAGAAAATCAGAAAGTGGAAAAAAGGTCTTGCAAAAGAAAAAATGCATGGAAAGTTATAGAACTAAAAAGTAAGATAGAAAATGCAGAACAAAAGATTAATCAATCAAAAGAAAATGAAAAACGGGACTTGGAAGAAAAAACCCTATTAAATATCAAGCAAAACCCCAAACTATTATACTCATATGCGAAGAAGATGAATAAAAGAAGAATAGAAATAGGCCCTCTGAGAATTGAAGGGAGATTAACGAATGAAAAAAAGGAAATTTGCAACATACTGGCAGAACGATATAAGAGAGAATTCACCCCTAGAATAGATAATGAAGATAATGATATAGAAGTAAGGGAAGAAAATAGTGAATATTTAGCTGACATAGAAATTAATGAAGCTGATATTGTGCAGGCAATTAATGAAATTAAAAATGGAGCTGCTGCAGGGCCGGATGGAGTCCCTGCTATTTTGTTAAAGAAAGTAGTTCATTCTATCGCAAAGCCACTTGCAAATATTATTAAGACAAAGTGTAGATACAGGCAAGATTTATGATGAGCACAAATTAGCATATATCACCCCTACTTTCAAAAGTGGATCAAGACTAGAGGCAAGTAATTATAGGCCTGTGAGTCTAACATCACATATTATGAAAGTGTATGAAAGGGTAATGAAGAAAAATATTATGTGAAACATTTAATAAAAAATAATTTGTTTAATATAGGACAACACGGTTTCGTACCCGGAAAAAGTACACAAACCCAACTGTTAGTCCACCGTGAGAACATATTCAAAAATATGAAAAGCGGAAATGAAACAGATGTGGTTTATTTAGACTTTGCAAAAGCTTTTGACAAAGTAGACCATAATATATTAGCAAAGAAAATTAGAAAACACAATATCGTAGATAAAGTAGGAAGATGGTTAAAAGAATTTTTACACAACAGAAAACAGATAGTTATTGCAAACGATGAGAAATCGGATGAAACCAAGGTAATATCCGGTGTGCCACAAGGTACGGTGCTAGCTGCAATATTGTTTGTTATTATGATTGAAGACATAGACAGTAATGTTAAGGATTCAGTAGTGAGTAGTTTCGCTGATGACACAAGAATAAGTAGAGAAATTACTTGTGATGAAGATAGGAACGCTCTACAAAGAGACCTTAACAAAGTATATGATTGGGCAGAGGTAAATAGGATGGTATTTAACTCTGATAAATTTGAATCAAAAAATTATGGAGACAGAGAAGGAAAGCTATATGCATATAGGGGACCTAATAATGAGACAATCACAAATAAGGAAGCAGTTAAAGACCTTGGTGTGATGATGAATAGGAACATGTTATGCAATGATCAAATAGCAATTCTGTTGGCAAAATGTAAAGCAAAAATGGGAATGTTGTTACGGCACTTCAAAACAAGAAAAGCTGAACACATGATTATGCTTTATAAGGTAAGGTAAGGTCTCTCTCTCTCTCTCTCACATTGCATTTATATAGTTACCTCCTCTCTCTCTCTCTCTCTCTCTCTCTCTCTCTCTCTCTCACACATTGCATTTATATAGTTACCTCTCTCTCTCTCTCACATTACGTTTATATAGTTACCCTCTCTCTCTCTCTCTCTCTCTCTCTCTCTCTCTCTCTCTCTCTCTCTCTCTCTCTCACATTACGTTTATATAGTTTACTCTCTCTCTCTCTTCTCTCTCTCTCTCTCTCTCTCTCTCTCTCTCTCTCTCTCACATTACATTTATATAGTTACCTCTCTCTCTCTCTCTATCTATCTCTCTCTCACACACACATTATGTTTATATAGTTACCTCTCTCTCTCTCTCTCTCTCTCTCTTTCTCTCTCTCTCACACACTACGTTTATATAGTTACCTCTCTCTCTCTCTCTCTCTCTCTCTCTCTCTCTCTCTCTCTCTCTCTCTCTCTCTCATTGCATATATATCTCTCTCTCTCTCTCTCTCTCTCTCTCTCTCTCTCTCTCTCTCTCTCTCTCTCTCTCTCTCTCTCTCTCTCTCTCTCACATTGCATTTATATAGTTACCTCTCTCTCTCTCTCTCTCTCTCTCTCTCTCTCTCTCTCTCACATTACGTTTATATAGTTACCTCTCTTTTTCTCTATCTATCTCTCTCTCACACACACATTGCGTTTATATAGTTACCTCTCTCTCTCTCTCTCTCTCTCTCTCTCTCTCTCTCTCTCTCTCTCTCTCTCACACCCACATAACATTTATATAGTTACCTCTCTCTCTCTACTTTTCAAAAGTGGATCAAGACCTAGAGTCAAGTAATTTATAGGCCTGTGAGTCTAACATCACATATTATGAAAGTGTATGAAAGGGTAATGAAGAAAAAATATTATGAAACATTTAATAAAAAATAATTTGTTTAATAAAGGACGAACATGGTTTCGTACCCGGAAAAAGTACACAAACCCAACTGTTAGTCCACCGTGAGAACATATTCAAAAATATGAAAAGCGGAAATGAAACAGATGTGGTTATTTAGACCCTTGCAAAAGCTTTTGATAAAGTAGACCATAATAGATTAGCGAAGAAAATTAGAAAACACAATATCGTGGATAAAGTAGGAAGATGGTTAAAAGAATTTTTACACAACAGAAAACAGATAGTTATTGCAAACCGACGAGAAATCGGATGAAGTCAAGGTAATATCCGGTGTGCCGCAAGGTACGGTGTTAGCTGCAATACTGTTTGTTATTATGATTGAAGGACATAGGACAATAATGTGAAGGATTCGGTAGTGAGTAGTTTCGCAGATGGACACAAGAATAAGTAGAGAAATTACTTGTGATGAAGATAGGAACGCTCTACAAAGAGACCTTAACAAAGTATATGATTGGGCAGAGGTAAATAGGATGGTATTTAACTCTGATAAATTTGAATCAATATTATGGAGACAGAGAAAGAAAGCTATATGCATATAAGGGACCTAATAATGAGACCATCACAAATAAGGAAGCAGTTAAAGACCTTGGTGTGATGATGAATAGGAACATGTTATGCAATGATCAAATAGCAACTCTGTTGGCAAAATGTAAAGCAAAAATGGGAATGTTGTTACGGCACTTAATTCACAAAACAACGAAAAGCTGAACATTTTTCATGATTACGCTTTATAAAACATATGTTCGTAGTCCACTTGAATATTGCAATATGATATGGTACCCACACTATCAAAAGGATATTGCACAAATAGAGAGTGTACAAAGGTCCTTTACAGCTAGAATAGAAGAAGTTAAGGACCTAGACTACTGGGAAAGACTACAATTCTTAAAAATTAATAGTCTAGAAAGGAGAAGAGAACGCTACATGATAATTCAGGCATGGAAACAGATAGAAGGAATAGCAGAAAATATCATGGAACTAAAAATATCAGAAAGAGCAAGCAGAGGTAGATTAATAGTGCCCAAAACTATACCAGGAAAAATAAGGAAAGCACACAGGACATTAATCCACTACGCACCAGCATCGATAATGCAGCGTCTATTCAATGCGTTGCCAGCTCATCTGAGGAATATATCAGGAGTGAGCGTAGATGTGTTTAAGAATAAGCTCGACAAATATCTAAACTGCATCCCAGACCATCCAAGATTGGAAGATGCAAAATATACCGGAAGATGTACTAGCAACTCTCTGGTAGACATTAGAGGTGCCTCACACTGAGGGACCTGGGGCAACCCGAAACAAGATGTAAGGTCTGTAAGGTCTGTAAGGTCTCTCTCTCCTCTCTCTCTCTCTCTCTCTCTCTCTCTCTCTCTCTCTCTCATTGCGTATAAAGTTACCTCTATCCTCTCTCTCTCTCTCTCTCTCTCTCCTGCGTTTATGTAGTTACCTTTACCTTGCCGTGAGCGTGTTGATCAAGAACAAGTATAATAGTTTTATCATTACACTAATGAGTTTGAAATCCCGATCAATCAGTCACGTTTCCATAATTAATGAAACACCGACGTCGTTAACCTTTTCAGTATTCAACCAAACGGATGCAATTATAGCTGAATACTTTACTCTAATTAGGGCTCCGGAAATTAGTTATCAAATCTGCATTATGAGGGTTTGGCGATCAAGGCTGGAAAGAAAAAAACCCAAAGCATATTAAAAAAAGATTGGAAATTGTATTATGCGATGAAGTATTCTATACATGGACAAGCTCTCCAACAAAGTAACATATTGTTATTAATTGTTTTTATTTAGATGTGTTATCTTCAAAGAATATTCTTAACTCAGTAGGTTTCCGTGGATTGCTAATTGTGTACCGCCTAATTTGGTCTTTGGCCACCACTTGTCCAGGGTTTGGCAAAAAAAAAAAAGGGGGGGGGGGAGGGGGGCGTCGGTTGTTGGCGTTGGAGAAAATTGGTGAAAACAGAAAAACGCAAATACGAGCAACAAATTTTAGGGTCGTTCAAAAAGTTCTTGGCTTCCATCATTAGGAAAAAAGCAACTAAAGCATTGACGAGTGACAACCTATTGACTACCAAACATATTAACTATTCACAAGAACTCAACTGATTGACTAAATTATGATGCAGGCGAGTCCCATGCCAGTTATTGGATGCAAACAGAATCTCTGGATGGACAAAACGGAAGGCCGGACCGCCATAAAGTATAAGCAATAAAGTATGACCCCTTAAGACCTAATCCCCATAGGGGGTTAGTGCTGTCAGTGGACCTCATGCGGTGCACTGTACGCATTACTTAAGGTTCTTTGCAGCGTGCCATCAGCCACTAGCTGCAACCTCTTTCGTTCCTTTTACTGTACCTCCTATCGTATCTTTTCTTTATCTTACATTACCTTACTTTCCACCCTCTCCTAACACTTGACTGATAGTGCAACTGCTTTTGAGGTTTTTCCTCCTGTTACTCCTTTCAAACCTTTTACTGCCAATTTCCATTTCGGCTGTGAATGACCTCACAGGTCCCAGTGCTTGGCCTTTGGCCTAAATTCTATATCTCAATTCAACTCAAGACATAATGGAGGGCATGGTCTCCACAATAATGAGGAGGCTTCGTCCTGTTTCACCATTCATATAAAAGGGCTACTGAAATCAATCGGGTAGAGAGTTACAGTGCAGATGAGATTCCTAGGTTACAGCATCCGATAACATTTAACTACCAATGAGTGGATATACTTTCATAACAGTGCCGGTTGACGTACGTTCAACTAGTCGGCGAAGACCACCATGGCCTTCTGTTCTTGTTTAAAATGCATTAATTTACTGAGATTTCGAAAATGTGCAGTCTTCCTGCAAGGTAGGTACCCCGGATGTTGATCCCAGAACAGAAGCTGACCATAACGGAAACTTTCAGGATTCTTCTCTGTTCCCAGGCTGAACCCGGCAATGTCTACAGGTTTCTGTAACTGGATGAGACATCGGTTCTCCACTTAGAACCCTAATTAAAGATTGAAATAAAGTTATAAACGTAACGTGGGTTTTCACTTACAAAAAAATTCTGTGAAGCGGCCTGTGTCGGCATGGCGATGACCTTTGTCTTTTGGAATTTTTAGGGTGATATCACGGCAGGAATTTAGAAAGTGACCTGACCATTTTTAGAGGACACATTTGAAACGGGACTGATGGAAAAAGTAATCGGGTAAACAGCGGAGGGAGTTGCATTCAAACGAGTTATTGCTCCATGACTACTCCCATGGAATTGGCTGAAACAGCCAGTAGTGTCTTGTCTCATTCCTGAACTGAAATTCCTCCTATTTTGGGATCAGTAACGAAGTCATCCATGTTGTGGAGAAGTGTATGGAGGCCCAGGATTCAACCATCTGTAGGGACTTGGTAGCGTCACTACAGATGGTCTTTTCTTTTTTAAAAAATTATCCCTGTGGCTTTTGCTGGTAAACAAAATCACGGGCTTATTTTTGTGATTTCATAGTATATATATATATATATATATATATATAAATATATATATTATATGTATATATGTATATATGTATATAGTAATATATGTATATATGTATATATGTATATATGTATATGATATATATGTATATATGTATATATGTTATATATATAATATATATGTATATGTATATATGTTAATATATAATATATATATGTATATGTATATATGTTATATAATATATATATATATATATATATATATATATATATATAGTATATATATATAATATTTACATGAATAAACTTGATCTCTCCCCATCTTTCCCGATCTCTTGAAATCCCTATTTTGATCTAAAATGAGTTCTTACGAAGCAGGTTTAGTAGATATTCACATTTTTTCAGACGTTTAGTTTTTATGTATAGAATTTATCGTTAAGTTGGTCATTACCAAACTTTTTGTCTCCAATTTCTTTGTGTAAAATTCTTGTAATCATGACCGTAGGTCTTTAATGACTTTATATTTTGTGTGGTTGGAGTAGGTCAGTGGAAAGTGAATACTACTACTATTCCAACTTTTTTCTTGCCACGTGCCCTTTCGTCTATTCTTAATATCAGTAATGTATCCCCTTGACTTTGTGTAAAGTGGAAAACAAAACAGACTAAAATAAACATCCAATTTTATATATGCAAGTACTATACTGAAGGGAAGTGTACACAACTCTCCTGACAAACAATTTTATTGTAAATACAAAATTCCATAAGAAAATAAAGGTAGTTTTTTATAATTTACCTGTGGCTATGCAGTAAATTTTCAAGGTTATAGTACCGAGCTGAACAAAAAAAAATTTTTCACATCAGCTGCAAAGGGAGTTATTGAGATGACAAACTGTTTTTCATCACAAGCACTGGAGGCATTTGCAAGTTCAATAAACTCTTCTTTGATAGTTAAGTAAACCTTAGTTGTACCAGACCACTGAGCTGATGAAGAGCTCTCCTAGGGCTGGCCCGAAGGATTAGATATTTTTTACGTGGCTAGGAACCAATTGGTCACCTAGCAGCGGGACCTACAGCTTATTGTGGGATCCGAACCATACTATATCGAGAAAAGAATTTCCATCACCAGGAATAAATTCCTCTGATTCCGCGTTGGCCGAGCCGGGATTCGAATTTCGGACCACCGGACTGGCAGCCAAGCGCGAACACCACTTGTCCAGCGAGGAACTGTTCTTTGATAGTATCATTAACTGAAGCCACATCTGTATGGAATGGGTCTCTTAATTAGCTATAAGTTTCCTTCAGACACGGGAAAGTATCTCTCCATTTCACTTTGCAGTTGAGGAAAGGGGATTCACTATTAAGTTTACCATCTGAACTACAGTAGAGTTGTCCTGCTTGTCAGCAAGTGGGCGGCCAGGCCCCTAACCTCAACGACCCATGGGGTGCGCGTCCCCGTAGGGGGATAGTGCCGTCAGTACACCTCATTCGGTGCAGCTTAGGCATTCCTTAAGGTTCTTTGCAGCCTCCCTTCGGCCCCTAGCTGCAACTACTTTCATTCCTTTTAATGTACCTCCGTTCATATTCTTTTTCTACCATCTTACTGTCCACCCTCTCCTAACAATTGCTTCATAGTGCAACTGCTTTGAGGTTTTCTTCCTGTAACACCTTTCAAAGCTTTCTCTGTCAATTTCCGTTTCAGCGCTGAATTGCCTTAGTTGCCCCAGTGCTTGGCATAATGCCAAAAATCAATATTAATGAAATCAAATCATGGGTGCACATATACCCTTTGACAGACCACTGGTTGGAAATCCCTGAGTTATGGAATAACACTTATCAACGCCAGGTTGGAAAGAGAGCATAGCCTAAAAATATCTCGTTCTGTTGAGTTTGGTTTTTATTAGTACTTCCCATCTCCGAATAGAAGGAAAAACGTCCGATACAATGCATTTTGTGAATGCAGTATTGTTAGTTCTTACTGATGAACGGTTTCCTTGAGTAACGCCAGAAGATTCTTACACTTTACATTAGGTTACCTATGTTTGTTGTTAAGGCAATTACTTTGGAAGTGAAGCCTTCCTTCCTTAATTCTTGTATCTTCGGTTGTAGAAACCTATCGGCCAAGGTCCCACACTGTTCTTCTTGTTTGTTGATTAGCATTCGGAGCTTTATGTTAGTAGACTGTAAGGGAACATTTATTTGATGTTTATTGATTTCTAGTTGGGCACCGCAAGAGAAGATGAACAAATGCAAAGAAAGAAAAAGAAAATCTGTCAAGTTGTGTAAAAGGTTTCGCTTAGCCGAAAAAGAAAGGCACCCCTCTCTTCTCTGTGTATCATCTTCAAGACTGCAAGCCACACTTCTTTTTTGAATAGCATCAACGTTGTAGGAATGTTCTGATCCCTGGCTGTGTTACCCCCACTCCCCTTTTTGCCAAGCTTAGATATTTTTTTTATTCTGATTTCCCGGATTCTTATATTATTACATATTGCCAAAAGCGAGCGTACTGTTTGCTTCAGGGATTGGTCCACTTTTTTTTAAGTTCCATACGATTTAGAAAATTGCAGTCAAGAAAATTCTACAAGGTCAAGCCTAACAAAAGCCATTCTTTCCCTTTGGAATGAAAACAACCAAACAAAGGGTCAACCTCTCATGACCCAGGTCTAATGTATGTTATTGTTGTCGAAGATGATTGACACATATAATTCTTAAATGCCATGGCCATCTTAATTGGATCTCCATTGCTTTAGTGCAGCTGTTAGTCATTCATTATGTTAATGCAACATGACTGATTACCTGGAATTCGGGGATCATGACTTTATTATAACTGTAATACGGTGTTCGATTACACACTCACACACACACACACACACACACACACAGAGTGTAACTATATAAACGCAATGAGAGAGAGAGAGAGAGAGAGAGAGAGAGGAGAGAGAGAGAGAGAGAAAAAATTTTGTATTTTAGGAGTATAATATTTAAAATAGCATATTGATAAATATCGTATTTAAAATTAGACTTATATTTGTAATGGACTTGAACAGTCGACCGTGCGGCGTTCTTACAAACAATGCATCTTCAAAGTAGCTTTTCTTTATGGTTATGAATGCATTGTAACTTGAGTTTACTATTGGAAAAATGATTTGGAATCTGTAACTCTTACCTACCAGGTTTTGTTCCTTCTAGCATTATGGATAAATGAAGTTTAGTTAACGGATCGTTTATATTGCTTTATTCAGTCGCAAAGCAGAGAAACTGTGTGCGGTTATTGCCTAATAACGCCCGCTAGTATTTAATGCATTTTGCAATGGGAGACATTGTAGTACGTTTATTGTGTATCAGGAAGGTAATGGTGCGTGAAAGACACTGCTCCTTCGATGGTAGTTGATTGAAAGGAATACATTCTAGTTAATATGAAAATAACTTTTTTGGATCTTGAAATTTAGAAAAATTTTGCAGTTAAAAACAACGTTTCTCTCTCCGCTGGTAATACGTCATATATATGTACAGTTCTCGGTGTTAAATTCTTTAGCGCAGTGATGGTAAAACGTTGTCTCGTCTCCCTGGATGCGTGTTAAATTTATATTCTCTAACCGAAGAAGACAGTCATAAACGACCTTTCTCCCTATACTTAGCACATTATTATTATGCTAAGGGATTTATATTGTACATTCCATGTAAAAAATGAACGCTCTGGATGATTTTTAGGTTTGAAGAACAGCTGATGCTTATTACTCGTGAGGGGCAGAGAAGGGGTCGTAACCCCCTTGCCAGGTTAATTTCCTCCTTTGTAACCACGAGAAATTGGCATCATAAATATCTTGCGATGTCACACGATGGCCTACTCTCAGAAAAAGGAAGAAACAAATGGGCCTTATTTCCCCTCCTTATGGGTGTGGTAGACGCAAATGAAAAAGTGGGAAGGATATGGAAAATACAACTTCTACAGTAAAAATATAAAATGGTCAGAAATTAATGAAGAATTAAACAAAGATTGGGATAACATTTTCGTAAGTGATGACATAAGGGTAAATACGGAGATATTATATAAAATATTGGAGAAAATAGTGGAAAAATATATACCGAAGAAGAAAAGTAAACATCATTCATGCATACCAAGAGACAGAAGGATCTTGTTCCAGAAAATCAGAAAGTGGAAAAAAGGTCTTGCAAAAGAAAAAAATGCATGGAAAGTTATAGAACTAAAAAGTAAGATAGAAAATGCAGAACAAAAGATTATACAATCAAAAGAAAATGAAAAACGGGACTTGGAAGAAAAAACCCTATTAAATATCAAGCAAAACCCCAAACTATTATACTCATATGCGAAGAAGATGAATAAAAGAAGAATAGAAATAGGCCCTCTGAGAATTGAAGGGAGATTAACGAATGAAAAAAAGGAAATTTGCAACATACTGGCAGAACGATATAAGAGAGAATTCACCCCTAGAATAGATAATGAAGATAATGATATAGAAGTAAGGGAAGAAAATAGTGAATATTTAGCTGACATAGAAATTAATGAAGCTGATATTGTGCAGGCAATTAATGAAATTAAAAATGGAGCTGCTGCAGGGCCGGATGGAGTCCCTGCTATTTTGTTAAAGAAAGTAGTTCATTCTATCGCAAAGCCACTTGCAATATTATTAAGACAAAGTGTAGATACAGGCAAGATTTATGATGAGCACAAATTAGCATATATCACCCCTACTTTCAAAAGTGGATCAAGACTAGAGGCAAGTAATTATAGGCCTGTGAGTCTAACATCACATATTATGAAAGTGTATGAAAGGGTAATGAAGAAAAATATTATGAAACATTTAATAAAAAATAATTTGTTTAATATAGGACAAACACGGTTTCGTACCCGGAAAAAGTACACAAACCCAACTGTTAGTCCACCGTGAGAACATATTCAAAAATATGAAAAGCGGAAATGAAACAGATGTGGTTTATTTAGACTTTGCAAAGCTTTTGACAAAGTAGACCATAATATATTAGCAAAGAAAATTAGAAAACACAATATCGTAGATAAAGTAGGAAGATGGTTAAAAGAATTTTTACACAACAGAAAACAGATAGTTATTGCAAACGATGAGAAATCGGATGAAACCAAGGTAATATCCGGTGTGCCACAAGGTACGTGCTAGCTGCAATATTGTTTGTTATTATGATTGAAGACATAGACAGTAATGTTAAGGATTCAGTAGTGAGTAGTTTCGCTGATGACACAAGAATAAGTAGAGAAATTACTTGTGATGAAGATAGGAAAAAGCTTCTACAAAGAGACCTTAACAAAGTATATGATTGCAGAGGTAAATAGGATGGTATTTAACTCTGATAAATTTGAATCAATAAATTATGGAGACAGAGAAGGAAAGCTATATGCATATAGGGGACCTAATAATGAGACAATCACAAATAAGGAAGCAGTTAAAGACCTTGGTGTGATGATGAATAGGAACATGTTATGCAATGATCAAATAGCAATTCTGTTGGCAAAATGTAAATGCAAAAATGGGAATGTTGTTACGGCACTTCAAAACAAGAAAAGCTGAAACACATGGATTATGCTTTATAGGTAAGGTAAGGTCTCTCTCTCTCTCTCTCAACTTGCATTTATATAGTTTTACCTCTCTCTCTCTCTCTCTCCCGGTCTCTCTCTCTCTCTCTCTCTCTCTCTCTCTCCCCCATTTCAGTTGCATTTATATAGTCCTCTCTCTCTCTCTCACATTACGTTTATATAGTTATCATCTCTCTCTCTCTCTCTCCAATCTCTCTCTCTCTCATCTCTCTCTCTCTCCCATTACGTTTTTATTTCTATAGAACTCTCTCTCTCTCTCTCTCTCTCTCTCTCTCTCTCTCTCTCTCACATTACATTATATAGGTTACCCTCTCTCTCTC
>NC_087203.1:30016758-30021758 GCF_015104395.2 Macrobrachium nipponense | reverse complement strand
CCTAATCCCCATAGGGGGTTAGTGCTGTCAGTGGACCTCATGCGGTACACTGTACGCATTACTTAAGGTTCTTTGCAGCGTGCCATCAGCCCCTAGCTGCAACCTCTTTCGTTCCTTTTACTGTACCTCCTATCGTATCTTTTCTTTATCTTACATTACCTTACTTTCCACCCTCTCCTAACACTTGACTGATAGTGCAACTGCTTTGAGGTTTTCCTCCTGTTACTCCTTTCAAACCTTTTACTGCCAATTTCCATTTCGGCTGTGAATGACCTCACAGGTCCCAGTGCTTGGCCTTTGGCCTAAATTCTATATCTCAATTCAACTCAAGACATAATGGAGGGCATGGTCTCCACAATAATGAGGAGGCTTCGTCCTGTTTCACCATTCATATAAAAGGGCTACTGAAATCAATCGGGTAGAGAGTTACAGTGCAGATGAGATTCCTAGGTTACAGCATCCGATAACATTTAACTACCAATGAGTGGATATACTTTCATAACAGTGCCGGTTGACGGTACGTTCAACTAGTCGGCGAAGACCACCATGGCCTTCTGTTGCTTGTTTAAAATGCATTAATTTATGAGATTTCGAAAATGTGCAGTTCTTCCTGCAAGGTAGGTACCCGGATGTTGATCCCAGAACAGAAAGCTGACCATAACGGAAACTTTCAGGATTCTTCTCTGTTCCCAGGCTGAACTCGCAATGTCTACAGGTTTCTGTAACTGGATGAGACATCGTTCTCCACTTAGAACCCTAATTAAAGAGTTGAAATAAAGTTATAAACGTAACGTGGGTTTTCACTTACAAAAAAATTCTGTGAAGCGGCCTGTGTCGGCATGGCGATGACCTTTGTCTTTTGGAATTTTTAGGGTGATATCACGGCAGGAATTTAGAAAGTGACCTGACCATTTTTAGAGGACACATTTGAAACGGGACTGATGGAAAAAGTAATCGGGTAAACAGCGGAGGGAGTTGCATTCAAACGAGTTATTGCTCCATGACTACTCCCATGGAATTGGCTGAAACAGCCAGTAGTGTCTTGTCTCATTCCTGAACTGAAATTCCTCCTATTTTGGGATCAGTAACGAAGTCATCCATGTTGTGGAGAAGTGTATGGAGGCCCAGGATTCAACCATCTGTAGGGACTTGGTAGCGTCACTACAGATGGTCTTTTTTTCTTTTTAAAAAATTATACCCTGTGGCTTTTGCTAGTAAACAAAATCACGGGCTTATTTTTGTGATTTCATAGTATATATATAATATATATATATATATATATATATATATATATATATATATATATATATAATACTATATATATATATTATATATATATATATATATATATATAGTATATATATATATATATATATATATATATATAATATTATATAATATATAATATATATATATATAATATATATATATAATTATATATATATATATATATAGATATATATATATATATATATGTATATATATATATATATATATATGTAATATGTATATATGTTATATATATGTATATGTATATATGTTATATATATAATATATATATGTATATGTAATATATGTTATTATAATACATATATGTATATGTATATATGTTATATAATATATATATATTATAATATATATATATATATATAGTATATATATATAAATATTTACATGAATAAACTTGATCTCTCCCCATCTTTCCCGATCTCTTGAAATCCCTATTTTGATCTAAAATGAGTTCTTACGAAGCAGGTTTAGTAGATATTCACATTTTTTCAGACGTTTAGTTTTTAGTATAGAATTTATCGTTAAGTTGGTCATTACCAAACTTTTTGTCTCCAATTTCTTTGTGTAAATTCTTGTAATCATGACCGTAGGTCTTTAATGACTTTATATTTTGTGTGGTTGGAGTAGGTCCAGTGGGAAAGTGAATACTACTACTATTCCAACTTTTCTTGCCACGTGCCCTTTCGTCTATTCTTAATATCAGTAATGTATCCCCTTGACTTTGTGTAAGTGGAAAACAAAACAGACTAAAATAAACATCCAATTTTTATATATGCAAGTACTATACTGAAGGGAAGTGTACACAACTCTCCTGACAAACAATTTTATTGTAAATACAAAATTCCAAATAGAAAATAAGGTAGTTTTTTATAATTTACCTGTGGCTATGCAGTAAATTTTCAAGGTATAGTACCGCAGCTGAACAAAAAAAAATTTTTCACATCAGCGGCAAAGGGAGTATTGAGATGACAAAAACGTTTTTCATCACAAGCAACTGGAGGCAGTTGCAGCAAGTTCAATAAACTCTTCTTGATTTTTTGATCGTTAAGTAAAACCTTAGTTGTACCAGACATGAGCTTGATGAAGAGCATTCTTCTAGGGCTGGCCCGAAGGATTATATATTTTTTACGTGGAGAGGAACCAATTGGTCACCTAGCAGCAGGCAACCTACAGCTTATTGTGGGATCCGAACCATACTATATCGAGAAAAGAATTTCCATCACCAGGAATAAATTCCTCTGATTCCGCGTTGGCCGAGCCGGGAATTCGAATTTCGGACCACCGGACTGGCAGCCAAGCGCGAACACCACTTGTCCAGCGAGGAACTGTTCTTTGATAGTATCATTAACTGAAGCCACATCTGTATGGAATGCGGTCTCCTTAAATTAGCTATAAGCTTTCCTTCAGACACGCCGGGGAAAAGTATCGTTTCCATTTCACTTTGCAGTTGAGGAAAGGGGATTCACTATTAAGTTTACCATCTGAACTACAGTAGAGTTGTCCTGCTTGTCAGCAAGTGGGCGGCCAGGCCCCTAACCTCAACGACCCATGGGGTGCGCGTCCCCGTAGGGGGATAGTGCCGTCAGTACACCTCATTCGGTGCAGCTTAGGCATTCCTTAAATGGTTTTTCTTTGCAGCCTCCCTTCGGCCCCTCTAGCTGCAACTACTTTTCATTCCTTTTAATGTACCTCCGTTCATATTCTTTTTTCTACCATCTTTACTGTCCACCCTCTCCTAACAATTGCTTCATAGTGCAACTGCTTTGAGGTTTTCTTCCTGTAACACCTTTCAAAGCTTTTCTCTGTCAATTTCCGTTTCAGCGCTGAATTGCCTTAGTTGCCCCAGTGCTTGGCATAATGCCAAAAATCAATATTAATGAAATCAAATCATGGGTGCACGTATACCCTTTGACAGACCACTGGTTGGAAATCCCTGAGTTACGGAATAACACTTATCAAAGCCAGGTTGGAAAGAGAGCTTAGCCTAAAAATATCTCGTTCTGTTGAGTTTGGTTTTTATTAGTACTTCCCATCTCCGAATAGAAGGAAAAACGTCCGATACAATGCATTTTGTGACTGCAGTATTGTTAGTTCTTACTGATGAACGGTTTTCTTGAGTAACGCCAGAAGATTCTTACACTTTACATTAGGTTACCTATGTTTGTAGTTAAGGCAATTACTTTGGAAGTGAAGCCTTCCTTCCTTAATTCTTGTATCTTCGGTTGTAGAAACCTATCGGCCAAGGTCCCACACTGTTCTTCTTGTTTGTTGATTAGCATTCGGAGCTTTATGTTAGTAGACTGTAACGGAACATTTATTTGATGTTTATTGATTTCTAGTTGGGCACCGCAAGAGAAGATGAACAAATGCAAAGAAAGAAAAAGAAAATCTGTCAAGTTGTGTAAAAGGTTTCGCTTAGCCGAAAAAGAAAGGCACCCCTCTCTTCTCTGTGTAGCATCTTCAAGACTGCAAGCCACACTTCTTTTTTGAATAGCATCAACGTTGTAGGAATGTTCTGATCCCTGGCTGTGTTACCCCCACCCCCCTTTTTGCCAAGCTTGGATATTTTTTTTATTCTGATTTCCCGGATTCTTATATTATTACATATTGCCAAAAGCGAGCGTACTGTTTGCTTCAGGGATTGGTCCACTTTTTTTTTAAGTTCCATTAACGATTTTAGAAAATTGCAGTTCAAGAAAATTCTACAAGGTCAAGCCTAACAAAAGCCATTCTTTCCCTTTGGAATGAAAACAACCAAACAAAGGGTCAACCTCTCATGACCCAGGTCTAATGTATGTTATTGTTGTCGAAGATGATTGACACATATAATTCTTAAATGCAAGGGCCACCGTAATTGGATCTCCATTGCTTTAGTGCAGCTGTTAGTCATTCATTATGTTAATGCAACATGACTGATTACCTGGAATTCGGGGATCATGACTTTATTATAACTGTAATACGGTGTTCGATTACACACACACACACACACACACACACACACAGAGTGTAACTATATAAAACGCAATGAGAGAGAGAGAGAGAGAGAAAAAAAAAAAAAAATTTGTATTAGGAGTATAATATTTAAAGTAGCATATTGATAAATATCGTATTTTAAAATAGACTTATATTTGTAATGGACTTGAACAGCGACCGTGCGGCGCGTTCTTACAAACAATGCATCTTCAAAGTAGCTTTTCTTTATGGTTATGAATGCATTGTAACTTGAGTTTACTATTGGAAAAATGATTTGGAATCTGTAACTCTTACCTACCAGGTTTTGTTCCTTCTCTAGCAATTATGGAATAAAATGAAGTTTAGTTAACGGAGAGTTTATATTTGCTTTATTCAGTCCGCAAAGCAGAAAAGAAAATGTGTGCGGTTATTGCCTAATAACGCCCGCTAGTATTTAATGCATTTTGCAATGGGAGACGTTGTAGTACGTTTATTGTGTATCAGGAAGGTAATGGTGCGTGAAAGAAACTGCTCCTTCGATGGTAGTTTATTGAAAGGAATACATTCTAGTTAATATGAAAATAACTTTTTTGGATCTTGAAATTTAGAAAAATTTTGCAGTTAAAAACAACGTTTCTCTCTCCGCTGGTAATACGTCATATATATGTACAGTTTCTCGGTGTTAAATTCTTTAGCGCAGTGATGGTAAAACGTTGTCTCGTCTCCCTGGATGCGTGTTAAATTTATATTCTCTAACC
>NC_087203.1:29985597-30016258 GCF_015104395.2 Macrobrachium nipponense | reverse complement strand
TGGAAAGTGAATACTACTACTATTCCAACTTTTTTCTTGCCACGTGCCCTTTCGTCTATTCTTAATATCAGTAATGCATCCCTTTGACTTTGTGTAAAGTGGAAAACAAAAGAGACTTGAGAAAACATCCAATTTTATATATGCAAGTACTATACTGAAGGGAAGTAAGTACACAACTCTCCTGACAAACAATTTTATTGTAAATACAAAATTCCATAAGAAAATAAAGGTAGTTTTTTATAATTTACCTGTGGCTATGCAGTAAATTTTCAAGGTTATGGTACCGAGCTGAACAAAAAAAAAAATTTTCACATCAGCTGCAAAGGGAGTTAATGAGATGACAAACTGTTTTTCATCACAAGCACTGGAGTCATTTGCAAGTTCAATAAACTCTTCTTTGATAGTTAAGTAAAACTTACCCTTGTTTACCAGACCACTGAGCTGATGCAACAGCTCTCCTAGGGCTGGCCCGAAGGATTAGATATTTTTTACGTGGCTAGGAACCAATTGGTCACCTAGCAACGGGACCTACAGCTTATTGTGGGATCCGAACCATACTATATCGAGAAAAGAATTTCCATCACCAGGAATAAATTCCTCTGATTCCGCGTTGGCCGAGCCGGGATTCGAATTTCGGACCACCGGACTGGCGGCCGAGCGCGAAAACCACTCGTCCAGCCAGGAACTGTTCTTTGATAGTATCATTAACTGAAGCCACATCTGTATGGAATGGGTCTCTTAATTAGCTATAAGTTTCCTTCAGACACGGGAAAGTATCTCTCCATTTCACTTTGCAGTTGAGGAAAGGGGATCCACTATTAAGTTTACCGTCTGAACTAGAGTAGAGTTGTCCTGCTTGTCAGCAAGTGGGCGGCCAGGCCCCTAACCTTAACGACCCCTGGGGTGCGCGTCCCCGTAGGGTATAGTGCCGTCAGTACACCTCATTCGGTGCAGTTTAGGCATTCCTTAAGGTTCTTTGCAGCGTCCCTTCGACCCCTAGCTGCAACTACTTCCATTCCTTTTAATGTACCTCCGTTCATATTCTCTTTCTACCATCTTACTGTCCACCCTCTCCTAACAATTGCTTCATAGTGCAACTGCTTTGAGGTTTTCCTCCTGTAACACCTTTCAAACCTTTCTCTGTCAATTTCCGTTTCAGCGCTGAATTGCCGTAGTTGCCCCAGTGCTTGGCATAATGCCAAAAATCAATATTAATGAAATCAGATCATGGGGTGCACGTATACCCCCTGATAGACCACTGGTTGGAAATCCCTGAGCCTAAAAATATCTCGTTCTGTTGAGTTTGGTTTTTATTAGTACTTCCCATCTCCGAATAGAAGGAAAAACGTCCGATACAATGCATTTTGTGACTGCAGTATTGTTAGGGACTTCCTGATGAACGGGTTTCTTGAGTAACGCCAGAAGATTCTTACACTTTACATTCGGTTACCTATGTTTGTTGTTAAGGCAATTTCTCTGGAAATGAAGCCTTCCTTCCTTAATTCTTGTATCTTCGGTTGTAGAAACCTATCGGCCAAGGTCCCACACTGTTCTTCTTGTTTGGTGATTAGCATTCGGAGCTTTATGTTAGTAGACTGTAACGGAATATTTATTGGATGTTTATTGATTTCTAGTTGGGCACCGCAAGAGAAGATGAACAAATGCAAAGAAAGAAAAAGAAAATCTGTCAAGTTGTGTAAAAGGTTTCGCATAGCCGAAGAAGAAAGGCACCCCTCTCTTCTCTGTGTAGCATCTTGAAGACTGCAAGCCACACTTCTTTTTTAAATAGCATCAACGTTGTAGGATTGTTCTGATCCCTGGCTGTGTTACCCCCACCCCCCTTTTTGCCAAGCTTGGATATTTTTTTTCATTCTGATTTCCCGGATTCTTATATTATTACATATTGCCAAAAGCGAGCGTACTGTTTGCTTCAGGGATTGGTTCACTTTTTTTTAAAGTTCCATACGATTTAGAAAGTTGCAGTCAAGAAAATTCTACAAGGTCAAGCCTAACAAAAGTCAGTCTTTCCCTTTGGAATGAAAACAACCAAACAAAGGGTCAACCTCTCATGACCCAGGTCTAATGTATGTTATTGTTGTCGAAGATGATTGACACATATAATTCTTAAATGCAAGGGCCACCTTAATTGGATCTCCATTGCTTTAGTGCAGCTGTTAGTCATTATGTTAATGCAACATGACTGATTACCTGGAATTCGGGGATCATGACTTTATTATAACTGTTAACGTGGGTTCGATTACACACACACACACACACACACGCAGAGAGAGAGAGAGAGAGAGAGAATGCGTCAATTTTGTATTTTAGGAGTATAATATTTAAAATAGCATATTGATACCGTGCGGCGTTCTTACAGACAATGCATCTTCAAAGTAGCTTTTCTTTATGGTTATGAATGCATTGTAACTCGAGTTTACTATTGGAAAAATGATTTAGAATCTGTAACTCTTGCATACCAGGTTTTGTTCCTTCTAGCATTATGGATAAATGAACTTTAGTTAACGGGTCGTTTATATTGCTTTATTTAGTCGCAAAGCGAGAAACTATTGCGGTTGTGCTTAGTAACGCCACTGTATTTAATGCAATTTGAATGGGAAGACATTGCTAGTACGTTTATTGTGTATCAGAAAGTAATGGTGTGTGAAAGGACTGCTCCTTCGATGGTAGTTTATTTGAAAGGTAATACATTCTAGTTAATATGCAAATAACTGTCATATGTTTCGGTGGGGGTATTTAACTTTTATAATCTGAAAATTTAGAAAAATTGTCGCGTTAAAACAACGCCTTCTCTCGCTGGGTAATACTGTTATATGTACAGTTCTCGGTGTTAAATCTTTAGCGAAGTGATGGTAAAACCTTGTCTCGTCTCCCTGGATGCGTGTTAAATTTATTCTCTAACGAAGAAGACACGTATAAACACCTCTTCACTAACTTAGCACATTATGTATTATGTGAAAGGGAATTAATATTGAATTCCATGTAAAAATGAACGCCTCTGGGCGATTTCTAGGTTTGTGAAGAAAACCAGCTGGTGTCATTACGCGGAGGGGCAGGAAGAGGGTCGTAACGCCCCTGCCAGGTTAAATTTACCACTTTGTAACCACGAGAAATGTATCATAAATATCTTGCGATGTCACACGATGGCTACTCCAGAAAAAGGAAAGAAACAAATGGGCCTTATTTCCCTCCTTATGGGTGTGGTAGACGCAACAGGATGTATTTACACTACGTGTTTAGGCAATGGCGAGACGTAGTAAAGGGTTGGGTTTTTTGAGAGGCTTCTTCTCTACAGGGTCTGCTCGATTCTACAGTAGAAAGGTTATAGTTAGAATTTTTCAGGTATGCCTCTCTTTTTGGATCTGTTTTTTAGTTTAATCTTGGGCATCATACTTTTGCATTTTTCGCTTTGGAATCATACTTTTCATTTTTCTCTTTGGCATCATACTTTTTCATTTTTCTCTTTGGCATCATACTTTTTCATTTTCCTTTGGCATCATACTTTTTATTGTTCTCTTTGCCTCCAAACTTTTTTCATTTTATTTTGCCTTCAAGACTTTTTTCAGTTTTCTCTTTGCCTTCAAACTTTTTTAATCTTTTCTCGTTGGCATAACACTTTGATTTTTCTCTTTTGCAATCATATTTTCATTTTCTCTTTGGCATCATACTTTTTCATTCTTCTCTTTGGAATCACATTTTTCACTTTTTCTCTTTGCCTTCAACTTTTTTCATTTTCTCTTTCGGCATCACACTGTTGCATTTTTTCTCTTTGGCATCATACTTTCTCATTTTTCTCTTTGGCATCATACTTTCATTTCGCTTGGCCCTTCAAACTTTTTTCATTTTTCTCTTGGCATAATACTTTTCATTTCTCTCTTTGGCATCATACATTTCTTTTTTTCTCTTGGCATCATACATTTCATTTTTTCTCTTTGCCTTCAAAACTTTTTTAATTTTTCTCTTTGGCATCATACTTTTGACATTTTCTCTTTGCGCATCATACTTCTTACATTTTCCTTTGCCATCATACTTTTTCATTTTCTCTTTGGCATCATTACTTTTTCATATTTTCTCTTTGGCATCATACATTTTCATTTTTCTCTTTGGCACATACATTCTCATTTTTCCTTTGCATCATACATTTTCAATTTTTTCTCTTTGCCTTCAACTTTTTTCATTTCTCTCCTTGGCATCATACTTTTTTCCTTTTTTCTTTGCCATCATACTCTTTCAATTTCCCTCTTTGCCATCAACTTTTCATTTTTCTCTGTGGCATCATACATTTCATTTTTACTTTGGCATATACATTTTCATTTTTTTCTTTGGCATCATCCATTTGTCATTTTGTGCTCTTGTGGCATCTATACATTGTTCATTTTTCTCTTGCCATCCATTACTTTTGCATTTTCTCTTTGCCATCATTAACTTTTCATTTTTCCTTGCCTTCAAACTTTTTTCATTTTTCTCTTTAGCCATCATACTTTTCATTTTTCTCTTTTGCCATCATACTTTTTATTTTTCTCTCTTTGGCATCATACTTTTTTCATTTTTTCCTCCTTTGCCATCATTTACTTTTTTCATTTTTTCTCTTTGGCCATCATCGTACGTTTTCATTTTTTCCTGCTTTGGCATCATACTTTTTCATTTTTCTCTTTGGCATTCATTTTACTTTTTCATTTTCTCTTGCCATCATTACGTTTTTTTCAGTTTTTCTCTTTGCCATCATTACTTTTTCATTTTTCTCTTTTGGCATCATACTTTTTCAATTTTTCTCCTTTGCCATTTTTCATACTTTTTTTATTTTTCCTCCTGGCATCATAACTTTTTTCATTTTTCTCTTTGGCCATTTCATACTTTTTCATTTCTCTTTGGCCATCATACTTTTTTCATTTTTCCTCTTTGGCCCATCATACTTTTTTCATTTTTTCTTTTCTTTGGCATCATACTTTTTCATTTTTCTCTTTTGGCATTCACATTCTTTTTCATTTTCTCTTTGGCCATCATAATTTTTTCGTTTGTCATTTTTATTTTCTCTTTGGCATCATAACTTTTTTCATTTTTCCTCTTTGGCATCAACTTTTTCATTTTTCTTTTCTTTGGCATCATTTTTACTTTTTTCATTTTTCTCTTTGGCATCATACTTTTTCATTTTTTCCTCTGTTTTGGCTTTCATTTACTTTTTCATTTTTCTCTTGGGCATCAATACTTTTTTCATTTTTCCTCTTTTGGCATTTCATACTTTTTTCATTTTTCTCTTTGGCATCATACTTTTTCATTTTCCTTTCTTGGCATCCCACATACTTTTTCATTTTTCTCTTTGGCATCATACTTTTTTTCATTTTTTCTCTTGGCAGCATACTTTTTCATTTTTCTCTTTGGCATCATACTTTTTTTCATTTTTCTCTTTGGCATCATACTTTTTCATTTTTCCTCTTTGCCATCATACTTTGTTCATTTTTCTTTTGGCATCATACTTTTTCATTTTTCTCTGTGGCATCAATCTTTTTCATTTTTTTCTCTTTGGCATCATACCTTTTTCATTTTTCCCTTTGGCATCATTACGTTTTTCATTTTCTCTTTTGGCATCATACTTTTTCAATTTTCTCTTTGGCATCGATAACTTTTTCATTTTCCTTTGCATCATACTTTTTCATTTTTTCTCTTTGGCATCATACTTTTTCTTTTTTTCTCTTTGGCCTCATACTTATTTCATTTTTTTCTCATTTGGCATCATACTTTTTTACAAGTTTTTCGTGCTTTGGCATCGACTTTTTCATTTTTCTCTTTGCATAATACTTTTTCATTTTCTCTTTTGCCATCCTACTTTTTTTCATATTTCCTCCTTTGCCTTCCAACTTTTTTTTCATTTTTCTCTTTGGCCATCATACTTTTTTCATTTTTCTCTTTGGCATCATACTTTGTTCATTTTTCTTTTCTTTGGCATCATATTTTTCATTTTTTCTCTTTGGCATCATATTTTTTCATTTTTCTTTGGCCATCTATTTTTTTCATTTTTCTCTTTGCCCATCATACTTTTTTTAATTTTTTGGCATCATAACTTTGGTTTTTCTTTTGGCTATTTTTGGCATACATTTTTTTACTTTTTGGCCATTTTTTCCTCTTTTTGGCATAATAACTTTTTCATTTTCCCTTTTTTTTGGCCACATACTTTTTTCATTTTTCTCTTTGGCATCATTTTACTTCTTTCATTTTCTTCTTTGTTTTTTGGAATCATACTTTTCATTTTTCTCTTTTGGGCATCATAATTTTTCATTTTTCTCTTTGGGCATCATACTTTTTTTCATTTTTCTTCTTTGGATCATACTTTTTCATTTTCTTTCTTGCCATCAATTTTACTTTTTCTTTTCATTTTTCTCTTTGCCATCATACTTTTTCATTTTTCTCTTTGGCATATACTTTTTCATTTTTCTTCTTTGCATCTACTTTTTCATTTTTGTTCTCTTTTTGCCTTAAACTTTTTTCATTTTTCTCTTTGGCATCATACTTTTTCTTTTTTCATTTTCTCTTTTGGCCTTTCAAACTTTTTCTTTTCTTTTTCTGTTTGGCATTCATAACTTTCCATTTTTCTCTTTGCCAATCATACCTTTTTTTTTTCGAGTTCGATTTTTTGAGACTGACTCTTAGTTAGGGTCTGTTGTTCTGCTTTGTTCGACAGTTACGGAGCATCCCCCCTCCCCCCGCCCACCCCCTTCACTAACACTACTACTACTACTACATTTAATACTACTACTACATTGCCTCAAAGGACAAAACTAATTTAATGTTATTAGTTGGGAATACCTCTCATAAGGTACGCATCAAGACAATGTTGCAAAAAGGTCCTGCTCTTATCTAGTGTCATTGAGGGTATTTGAATTGACAGCTCTCTCTCTCTCTCTCTCTCTCTCTCTCTCTCTCTCTCTCTCTCTTTATATTTTGAGAGGAATTTGGGCAAATTTTTTTATCACCGTTTGCAATTACACTTCTCTGTGATGTCCAGTCAAAAACTTTAACCGTGTGTTACTCAAATGTATTTTTTCTGACAGCGTTCTCTTTGCCGTCAAAGTAGGTTTACTATCAGATGATTATAAATTTCATCTCAATTCAGCTCTCCCCTGAAGCGACAAGTCTCATGTCGGTTTTAGATAATTTTACTGCTTTTCGACAGTGGGCCCTTACTCACAAACTTTACTCGCACGAAAAGCCTTCCTTTTTTTTGTTTTAGTTTTAGTTTTTTAACTATTCGTAACTCTTTAATACCCAGTGTCGCGAATCGCTTTATTCGACTCTAAAGGAAAATCAAGGAGAGCGCCTGCGCGAACCGAAACCACTCCCGGAGGTACCCGGGAGACTCGAACGCCAGACAGTACGTTTCGACGACTTATAACGATTTAGTCTTCTGTGAATGATTAAAAGACTGATGAAATCCGCATGTGACCTGACCAAGGTAACTGTTCTTGTTTGTGAGGTAAACTGCTATTTTCTTCAGCAGTGCACGTTAATCGCCTATGTTCTCATTTCAAGATGTTGAGCATAACTTCACTGATTCTCACTTTTAACTTATCGTTGGTTTTTCAACGCCATTCTAAATAATAATGCGACATTTTAGCTGGATTTGTTATGTACTGAATTATTGTTATTCAGAACTATATCTATTAATGGTTAATAGTTTTGCGACATACTTGATTATTACTGCTATATATATGACTAAAAACATTCTTTAATATACAATTTACTTCTTCAAAAGCAATTACGAAATACAAACAACGCCAATTTACTTCTTCAAAAGCTATTACGAAATTCAAATAATGCTGTGGCAGGATCACAAGCTTAAAAACAAGCGGGCAAATCCCCACCCCCCCCCCCACACATATAAACCTAATCAATCCAGCTGCCAAACTCAACTTCAGTCACACTTTCCTCTTTATCCTACAGAATACACGCAGAACAATTGACCCACCTACAAAAAGCCGAAAAAAAAAAAACACACATGTACTCACCCAACTCCAGATACTCTGGGCTCTGCTGTGCTGTCCGCCAGTCAAGGTTGCTGAGACACCAACAACAACAACCAAGAACCACAACTCCACAACCCAGGACCACAACCCCACAACTCAACAACACAACAACAAACAAGGAACACATTCACAACTCAACAACAACACAACACCCAAGGACCACAACTCAACAACACAGCAAACCAACAAGGAACACAACCACAATTCAACAACAACACAACAAACCAAGGACCACAACTACAACAAAAGACCACTGCACAAACAATCACTAACACAAAAACAACAACACTAAAAGCCAATACACATACCCACTAACAACACCAAGGAATCACAACAACCACCCTCAACAACTCACAACCACAAGAACTCGCATATCACTCAACAGGAACTCATAAGCACAACAAATCCAACCCCAGCACGAATGGCAACAAACAGCTTCCCCCTAAGCCAAACAACACATATCAAACTCAACAACAACTAAACAACAAATAAAAAAACACAAAATCAAACTGACTTTAAATGCCTTCAGTAGACTGCTGCTGACACTACCGACCATCACAGGCTTTAACCCAAGGCTGACCAAAGACTGACTGAAAACACAGAACTCTAACCATAACTCCAAACTCCAACAGCACCAGTAGACAACCCAGAACTCACCAACAGCCAATTCAATCGTTAACCATCCAACCACCAACCCTCTCTCTCTCTCTCTCTCTCTCTCTCTCTCTCTCTCTCTCTCTAGGACGTTGTCAAATGGAACTCCCATAACTCCTCCATAATGCCCATGGAATTATCATTTGAAACTCGCTTGAGATACTTTTAACATTCAAATTACATCAGCAAAGGTTAGATATTCTTTAGATTATTTTGAAAACGTGAACGTTTTTGGATATTTTAAAAAGATTATATGGCTATAAAGCGGAACATTATCCGTCATTGTTCGTACCCGACCATTTCAAGTAGAATACATTCCGTGAATATTTTGCATACTGTACTGGCACAAATTAATCATGCTTCTGCTGTAATGATTTGACTCGAAATGGTGTCAATTTGGAATGCAGCCGCTTTCTTTCCCTTAACTGCACCTCCATTCATATTCTTTCTTACATCTTTCTTTCCACACCCTTCTAACACTTGTTTCACAGTGCAACTGCCAGGTTTTCGTGGGTCTCCTGTGCTTGGCCTTCGGCCTGAATTTTATATAGAATTCTATAGATAGAGATGTGTGTTTTTCATCGAATATCTCTCGTCAAGGCTTCTCCATTCGCTGAGCATCGAAAGGTTTTATTCTTTCTAATTGTTTTTTGTTATTTTTATGGATTGTTGAAGTTTAATTTCGTAAACCTCTGTCGCATGTTTGTAACGAATTAGACTCTTCTCCGAGCCTGGGATATTTCAATTGTATTTGATTTTTCGTTTCATATAATTTTTTGTTCCAGGTAACACATACGCACCCTTGAACTTCTTTCTTTTCTTTCAATTTCTCTCCTCAGATGAACTAACTAGTTTGGAGATAACTAGATCCAAAGAACAACCCCTCCCTCCCATATCTCCCCTTGTCACTCTTGCTTCAGTGGTTTCTTTTAAAAAGTCTTTCCGATAGGAGGCAGTAGTTTTGAACTTGGACGGAAATCACTATATTACTCATGAAACCAACTGCTCTTGGACTTAAATGAGATGTACAGTATTTCAAGCTTCATTCCAAATTTTTACGTATTTGGGCATAGAATGTAAACTTTTCACGGAAGAAAGGAGAGAGAGAGAGAGAGAGAGAGAGAGAGAGAGAGAGAGAGAGAGAGAGTGAGATTAGGAATAGAGAGAGAGAGAGAATAATTTTTATTTCGTATTTTTTTGGGCATAAAATGTAATATACGTATACATCTTTTCACGGAAGGAGAGAGAGAGAGAGAGAGAGAAATATATATGTGTATCTGCCGTGAACATTTTTCGGTGTCACGACTTGAGCCTTAATGAAAATGCAGGTCTCATTAATTTCCTCATATAATTTCACCGAAAGAAGATTTAACTAATTGCAGAAATCCTTTATGAAACCGACTGAACGTGATGATGATAATCCTCCTGGATTTTCCAGGAATTCAGTCTCGCTGGAAAATGTTTCGTGGCGAGACTTCCAGACTGTACGTATGTCTGCGTGTATAGTAAGTACCAAGGTCCTTGGTAAGTAAGTTATTGCAGTTCACAGCTACTTATGCGTACGTTATATCGGTATTATTGTCGAGAAATAGACTTCGTGTGGTGCACTGTGGGCATTACTTAAGGTTCTTTTGCAGCGTCCCTCCGGTCCCTAGCTGCAACCACTTTCGTACCTTTTACTGTACCTCCTTTCATGTTCTCTTCATCTTACTTTCCACCCTCTCCTAATACTTGATTCATAGTGCAACTGCTTTGAGGTTTTCCTCCTGTTTCACCTTTCAAACCTATTACTGTCAATTTTCATTTCAGCACTGAATGACCTCTTAGGTCCCAGTGCTTGGCCTTTGGCCTAAAGTCTATATTGAACTCGACTCATATTGTCGAGAAATATCACATTATTAAATAACCCTGTTTCGGGAATGTTTTACGCAAATAAGAGCTCTCAGCCTATACAAATACAATTTATACGTGGAAGTCCCCCGTAGGCAGGGTTAGCCGTCTATGCACCCGATACGGTGCACTGTAAGCATTACTTAAGGTTCTTTGCGGCGTCCCTTCGGCCTCTAGCTGGAACCCCTTTCATTCCTTTTGCTGTACCTCCATTCATATTCTCTCCGATGTATTTCTCTCCAGTCTCTGCTATTTAATTTTGTACATATGTATGCGAGGTTTTCCTTCTACTCTTAATTTCCGTCTCGGCGCTAAATGACCTCATAGGTCCCTGCGCTTGGCCTTTGAAAGCCTAAATTCTATCTTCCATCCCTTCAAGAGAAGTGGAGCAATGCTTGGTCTGGTCAGTGCTTACATTGGTCACCACCATGAAAAGCCAGACGCTTTAGTCGGCACTCAAGTCGGGCGTGTGGCACGGTTCTGGAAACCTGATCCCAAAATATTTCCTGGAAAATGGAAGATAATACTTCCTGAAATCAACCCCCACCCCACCCCCGGCTCTCTTCCATGTACATTTCATTTATATACTCAGGCAGTCATGTATCGAATCAGCTCGGAATAAAATTCTCTTAAGTCATTATTATTATTTTTTTTTTTTTTTGCTCTATCACAGTCCTCCAATTCGACTGGGTGGTATTTATATTGTGGGGTTCCGGGTTGCATCCTGCCTCCTTAGGAGTCCATCACTTTTCTTACTATGTGTGCCGTTTCTAGGATCACACTCTTCTGCATGAGTCCTGGAGCTACTTCAGCCTCTAGTTTTTTTTTCTAGATTCCTTTTCAGGGATCTTGGGATCGTGCCTAGTGCTCCTATGATTATGGGTACGATTTCCACTGGCATATCCCATATCCTTCTTATTTCTATTTTCAGATCTTGATACTTATCCATTTTTTCCGTCTCTTTCTCTTCAACTCTGGTGTCCCATGGTATTGCGACATCAATGAGTGATACTTTGTTCTTGACTTTGTCAATCAACGTCACGTCTGGTCTGTTTGCACGTATCACCCTATCCGTTCTGATACCATAGTCCCAGAGGATCTTTGCCTGATCGTTTTCTATCACTCCCTCAGGTTGGTGCTCGTACCACTTATTACTGCAAGGTAGCTGATGTTTCTTGCACAGGCTCCAGTGGAGGGCTTTTGCCACTGAATCATGCCTCTTTTTGTACTGGTTCTGTGCAAGTGCCGGGCATTCACTTGCTATGTGGTTTATGGTTTCAATTTTTCGTATTGCACTTCCTACATATGGGAGAGATGTTATTTCCGTCTATCGTTCTTTGAACATATCTGGTTCTTAGGGCCTGATCTTGTGCAGCTGTTATCATTCCTTCAGTTCCTTCTTTAGCTCTCCCCTCTGTAGCCATTGCCAATTGTCATCGCTGGCTAGTTCTTTAGTCTGTCTCATGTATTGTCCGTGCATTGGTTTGTTGTGCCAGTCCTCTGTTCTGTCTGTCTTTCTCCTGTCTCTGTATATTTCTTGGTCTTCGTCTACTTTTATTAGTCCTTCTTCCCATGCACTCTTTAGCCACTCGTCTTCACTGGTTTTCAGATATTGCCCCAGTGCTCTATTTTCGATGTTGACGCAGTCCTCTATACTTAGTAGTCCTCTCCCTCCTTCCTTTCGTGTTATGTATAGTTTGTCCGTATTTGCTCTTGGGTGTAGTGCTTTGTGTATTGTCATATGTTTCCTGGTTTTCTGATCTATGCTGCGGAGTTCTGCCTTCGTCCATTCCACTATTCCTGCGCTGTATCTGATTACTGGCACTGCCCATGTGTTTATGGCTTTTACCATATTTCCGCCATTGAGTTTTGACTTGAGTATCACCTTGAGTCTCTGCATATATTCTTTCCTGATCGTGTCCTTCATCTCTTGGTGTTTTATATCTCCTCCTTCCATTATTCCCAGGTATTTGTATCCTGTCTCATCTATGTGTTTGATGTTGCTCCCATCTGGTAGCTTTATTTATCCCTTCAGTTTTCGTTACTTTGCCTTTTTGTATGTTGACTAAGGCGCATTTTCTATTCCAAACTCCATCCTGATGTCCCCAGATACAATCCTTACAGTCTGGATTAGGGTATCTATTTCCTTGATGCTCTTACCATACAGCTTGATGTCGTCCATGAACATCAGATGGTTGATTCTGTTGCCTCTTTTCTTGAGTTGGTACCCGGCATCCATCTTCTGTAGTACTTTTGTCATGGGAATCATGGCTACTACGAAGAGTAGTGGGGACAGTGAGTCGCCCTGGAAGATCCCTCTCCTCCGATATTAAAAAAACCTCTGCTAGTCTTATTCCAGAGCTTGTAAGTATTGTATTCCAGTTGCGCATTGTATTTTTGAGGAAGCTGATGGTGTTTTCCTCTGCCCCATATATTTTCCAGTCATTCTCTTAAGCCATGTGTGTGGTATCATGTCGAAAGCTTTCTTATAGTCTATCCATGCCATGCTTAGGTTGGTTTTCTTCTTTCTTACTGTTCTTCATTACCATTTTGTCTATCAGGAGCTGGTCTTTTGTGCCCCTACACTTCCTTCTGCAGCCTTTCTGTTGGTGGGGGATGGTGTTTGTCTTCTCTAGGTAGTTGTATAGCCTTTCACTGATGATACCTGTTAGTAACTTCCACATTATGGTAGGCAGGTGATAGGCCTGTAGTTACTGGCTATATTTCCCTTACTCTTGTCTTTTTGTACTAAGGATGTTCTTCCTGTGGTCATCCATTTGGGTGCTTGGTGATTTGAGATACAATGCTGGAGTTGTTCTGCTATTCGTGGGTGTAGGGCCTTGAAGTTTTTGAGCCAGTATCCATGGACTTCATCGGACCTGGGGCTTTCCAGTTTGGCATTTTCTTTAGTTGGTGTCTGACTGTGTCTGTCGTGATCTCTGTGAATCTTGTTTTATTCTCCCTGTTTCTTCTTCCTTGACTTCCTGGAGCCATGTTGCATGTTTGTTGTGTGATACCGGATTGCTCCATATGTTTTCCCAGAGTCTCTTACTTGGTTCGGCTTCAGGAATTTCTGGGTGGTTGTCTTCCCCTCTTAGTTGGCTGTATAGTCTTTTCTGGTTGGTTCCGAATAGTTTGTTCTGTTGGTATCCCTTATTCCTGTTCATGTACCGTTGGATATTATGTGCTTTGGCCTTAAGCCTCTGTTTTTACATCTTCTATGTGTTGTTTAGTCCCCTCTCTTGTACTTTGTATTTCTGGTTGAGTTCCTCCCTTGTTTTCTTGCTTCTTAGCCTTTTTTCTGCCATCTCTTTCAGTTTACTCAAGTCAGATCTCATCACCATGATTTGCTTTTCAGGCGCCTTTTCCAAGGAGGTTGCTGTTTTGGTTTCTGTTGGGTTGGTTGTGCTGGTGTGTTTGGTGTTCGAATCCCCATCAGTTCTGCTACTAATCTTGCTCCTGCATATGTCAAGTTGTTATTTGTTTCTGTGATACTGGTGGTGTGTATTATGCCCATTATTTCGTTGACCTCACTTGTTTTCTCCCTTAATTTCTTGGTGTTGTAGGCTTTCATGGAGGGGATCTTTGTCCTCTCTGTATCTGGCTCCATCCCTTGTCTAATCTTTTCTACCCATTCCGTCCTCTCTGTTACTTCGTCGGTGTTTCTACGTGTGTCGTTGTTTGATACCTCATCCTCCCTGTCGTCTTCTGTGGCATCGTCTCTCAGTTCGTCTTCGTGTAATTCGTTGTCGTGTGACATTTCCCTTTCCAGTTCTTCTCTTTCTGTTGGGGAGAGCCAGTTCTTTTTCGTTTATGTTCCTTACTTGGTCTGCCAGCCTCTGCTCTGTTTGGGGGGTGTTATTCCTCTCATTCCAGAATGTTGACCAATCTTCTTCTATATCCCTCTCGCCGTCGGGTTGCTTCTGATGTAGCATCTCCATATTTCCTATTTTCTTCTCTTGTCCATTTCTTCCTTTTTGCCTCTGTAGCTCCAATCTCAGGCTGTTGATTACTGTCGTTGTGGTGATCAGTTGCTGGATGACGACCTCCAAGTACCTGACCGTCTTCCCTTCAATTGGGTTGAATACCTGGTTGCCGGACGAAGCTCCTCTGTTGCCAGAGGTTCCATTTACGTCGTTGTCGTTTATTCCTTCATTTCTTTCCATCATTGCTGAGTTTTGCTATTTAACCCATAGCTGGACCCTACCCCATCAGGGATAGGTACTCATTTACAGCTGAGTAGACTGAGGAAATTATGGTAAAGATTCTTTCCCAAGGAATCAACGCCGAGGAGAGCGGTCACCCATCCAACGACTGACCAGCCCTAATGTTGCTTAACTTGACCTCAAGTCTATTGACGACCTAACCCACTCCTCCACGGCCGCCACATTTAAGTCATTATTATTATTATTATTATTATTATTATTATATTATTATTATTATTATTATTATTATTATTATTAACCCCGCACCGTTGCAGGATCCCTTGAAGAGGACGAACGTCATTTACAGATACACGTGCCCAATCCGAGGATGCCTCGGAACTTACATCGGAGATGACGTCAATGCGCCTCTCCAAAGAGGATCTCCTGTCACGCGCAGGAAGGAGCGGTATTTAATCATGCAAGGACTGCCCATAATAAAAGAATCCGACGCAGCGACATCGTCGGTAACTTCGAGGTTATCGACCAGGCACGATCTACGTCGTTTGCGAATCTTAGAAGCGCTGCACATCGGGAGGGAGAAGCCCAGTTTAAACATCACACAGGAGACCTTCCTCCTCCCCACCGCAGTCAGGGAGGCAGCAGACACCGCCCCACAACGACCATCGCACCAGAGGGATCCTGAGGATGATAGAAGCATTAGCTCTCATCCCTGAGGACGTCCCTAGTAACCCTGAGGGTGATCGCAGCTCAAGCTCTCGCCCACTGATGGAACGACCTGGTAGCACGCCCTTCGAGGGGACCTCCACCATCACCAATAAGGATGAGGCTCCGCCCACGAAGAGGACAGCCAACCAGCAACGGGCCCCCTGATGACATCGCTCGTGACGTCACAGGTATTGCCCAATGAAAAGTGAGGTACCCGTTTCTTCAAGCCAACAGAATTGCAATAAATAGCGTGAATACTCTGACACAGACCATGCACTCAGCGATCCGTCCCGAGATGGCCAAACGAGGTGGCCGAAAACATGTAGACGCCTTGAAAACCAGAAAAGAAGAAATAACAAGAAATACCGGATAGACCCCTGACGACTACGGCCTGTTCCCGACCTACGAAACCACCTGTATACCTGTTGACGACCCCAGCCTGTCCCTGATAACCAGTTTTGCTTTTGATAACACCAGCCCGCCCGAAATTTCCGTTGACGACCTACAGCACGATGAACATTGACAGCTGCTTTATAATACCAGCGTGCCAGAAAGAAAAATCATAAGGAGAATTGAAAGAATATTGTACAAAATCAATTCTGTGAATTCTGCCATTATTTTCAATAAAACTTGTTTGAAAGAAGGTCTGTTTCCAGCGTATTATTATTATTATTATTATTATTAGAGAATGACAGGATTAAGCGAGTTGATTTTATATACTCATCTATTTTTTTCTTACAATTCGCTTCTCAGGCTTAGCGATGTTTCTGGTGAGTAACTAGCCAGAAACATCGCTGAGCTTGTAAAAAAATAGAAAAAAAAGCAATACATAAAATCAACTCGATCAACTCGCTTAATTCTGCCATTCTCTTTAACAGCATTTGCCTAAAACAAGGTCTTCTACCAAATTATTATTATTATTATTATTATTATTATTATTATTATTATTATTATTATTATTATTTATTCTTATTATTATTATTGATTATTATTATTATTATTATTATCTATCAGAAAAGTCACTTAACATTTTAGAATGTAAACCTACTCGGAAAGTCGCCTATTAGCTGTATGAGTGAGATCGAAATAGGAATTGTTACGCTGAGAATAGTGAAAGGAAATATAATGAAAAGAAATTTCCCGTGAGATAAGAATCGACTAACCAAAGGGTTGAACGGCTCCATTTTCATCTGGAATGCCGGAGTGACGTCGCTCAAAAGGAAATGAATTTGAATGATGGAGGAAATATGAGAGAGAGAGAGAGAGAGAGAGAGAGAGAGGACGATCAGTATGTCACCAGCGAACAAGGACCATCCTCGTGTGGTGGTTCCTACAGTCATTCTCATGGAAAAGAGACGAAAATATTATTTCGTGAGGGTACTTAAAGAAGGACGTTGTGGATGGGGATATGACTCAGTGGTAGATGAGAAGAGGAGGTTGATGAGTATAACACGGATGGAATATAATTAGTAGTAACAAGACCCGAAATGGAAAAAGGTAATCAAGTGAATCTCAATAGAACGAGGGACGGAGGACCCGAAATGGAACCAGTAAAGCAAATAATCAGGAAAAGGCATCTGTGCCATTGTGGATTTAGCCAATAAGCTCATAGATATTAGTGTGCCATTTCCAGAGGCCTCAAGGACATGGATGTATAATTTTTTTAAATTAAAATATCCCTTGAAATGAGGGGTAGGCATTTTTTATTTATTTTTTTATTTCAAGTATATCCTTTGAAATGATGGGTAAATTTGTATTTTTTTTTATTTCAAATATCCGTTGGAATGGTGGTTAACTGTTTTAAAATATTTCTTTCTAGAAGACAAAATACTTCCCACTTTAGTGCCTAGATGCAACCTCTTTCGTTCCTTTTGCTGTACCTACTTTAGTTTTCTTTATTCCATCTTTCTTTCCACCGTCTTATAACAATGGATTCATTGTGCAACTGCGAGGTTTTCCTCCTTTTAAACCCTTCAGACCTTTTATTGTCAATTTACGTTTCAGCGGTGAATGAACTTATTGGTCCCAGTACTTGGCATTTGGCCTAAATTCCATATTCATTTCAGTTCAAATGCTTCCCAAGACACGAGAGGTGTGTTCTGATGAAGAGGTGATAACACTGCAGCAAACTCATGCATACACGTATCTCACTCTAAAGAAAAACCACAGAAAATAACATCAAAATACAATTGATAGTGAATCTAACACGTACATAAAACTGCCAATGCTCTACCAGTAACAGTGGTAAATGCGCCGTAATGAAATACCAATTACCAGGTTCATCAGCTTTGGGTACACCTCGAGTCATCTACGCATTTAATTTGTGTTTTGTTAACATTTTTTCAGCATTAAGAGCAACTTCATGACCTGAGCGCTTGTAGTAGTGATGATCTAAGGTGGAATACGGTATTTGTGACGCTAGCCTTTTATTACTGATTTATTTGCGAGGAGAAACTACACTGGGTTTGATCACTGGACTCAACGGGACATATGATTTGATGATGGATTAGACTTCTGCATTTACCAAGGTCTTCGTTGTGGTTTAGAATCTCTCTCTCTCTCTCTCTCTCTCTCTCTCTCTCTCTCTCTCTCTCTCTCTCTCTCTCTCTCTCTCTCTCTCTCTCTCTCTCTCTCTCTCTCTCTCTCTTCATTTGGTCTGAAGAGACTCCAAATGTTTATTAACCTTTTGAAAAAATTGCAGTGAGAGCTTCAGTATGCTGGCTTAAGTGTTGATTCAGCTCATTTAAAAATCCTAAATCATATTAAATATTTTACTAATAAGATAGCAGACTGTTAGGTCTATGTTACTAATTACTTATTTACCTTGAAATGTTTGGTGTGAAACTGTTTACCTCTTGATTTTTAAAGATCCATCAAAGGCAAGTTCTTTGGGAACTTATTAAAAGTAGGCACATAAGCATATAAGATATTTGCGGGCAGTAAAAAAAATATATATATATATTTAGAAATATTGCTGAGTGGTGCATGTCCATTTGTGCAAGCGCATACAATTATATATATATATATATATATATATATATATATATATATATATATATATATTATATATATATATATATATATATATATATATATAAATATATATATGTATATATATATATCTATATATATATATATATATATTAATACATACACACACACACACACACACACCACACACACATATATATATATATATATATATATATATATATATATATATATATATATACTATATATATATATATATATATATAGTCATCATATGCATATATAGCGTGTGAATGACTCAATCTAAGGGTCACAGCTAGACGTGAATATGACGTTTTTCAGTCTATCTTACAAAACATGTTAGGATACTTAAAATCACTAGCGACTCAAGACAGGCGGTTACGACCCGTGAATGAGGTCTGGGCGTCCATCAAAACTGGGTACCTTGCTAAACCTTCTACTACTTCTGTTTTACTCGAGGGCAATGCATTTCGCTACATGATTAATGTAAAACCCAGTAAACAGATATAGTGCAGTGCTTCAACTAGAATGATACACTTAAAACTAATAGTAGTGATGCCTATGCCAAGGGCAAGAATTGAGCAGTCATAGACAATTATTAGCGTCTCAGTGGCGTGGTCGGTATGGTGTTTGCGTACCACCTCGGTGACCGCGAGTTCGATTCTCGGGCATTCCATTGAGGTGTGAGAGATCTGTATTTCAGGTGATAGACGTTCGCTCTCGACATGGTTCGGAAGTCATGTATAGCCTTTGGTCCTGTTGCTGAATAACCACTGGTTCCAAGCAACGTAAAAACACCATACAAACAAACAGATTCTTCAACGTACACACACACACACACACACACACACACACACACACACACACACATGGAAGTTAAGTAATTAAATAACGTGCAATACTCATAAAGAAGGGAGTAGACCAACTCCTCCCTGCCTAGCTTAAGTAGGTTACGTCCTCGTAGTGATGATGTGGTCTCCATGTTAGGCTAATCACAGCGAAGACACCACTAACACACAGAAACTGAAGATAAAATAAAAGCCCAACATTCAGTTACCAGTACTGTAAGAATCCTATTACATAATGCAGAAGCTAATAAGGTATCCCTACTTCATCTTTATATTAATTACAATGACTTAAAATCAGATGATCATCACCTATATTAATCTCTCTTGTAAATACAACTTTAATCCCGTTTACCTTACGGGTCGGCATCACTCAAGAGGCGGAAGGTGGAGTGGTTAGCGCGACCAGGAGCAGGGGCATGGTTCCGGGCAGGGGCTGATGGTTCCGGGGATGTAAAATTTACCTGGCAAAACTGTGGCACTGTCGACAGATTAAAATGTTTCGGTTTTAGATTAGCTGTTCCAAGATCTTGTTCCATCTTGAGCTGTTCTTTCCCCCCTAGATCTCCGGGACCGTGAGCCTTCTGCCTAGTATAATTCACTGACGTCGGGTGAAAGTGTTTCCCGTAATAGTGCAGCCAGGCTCCCCCTTGGGTAACCTCTTTAAGTTTCACTAAATCCTTCCTTCACACCCCATCAAAGCCTTCGTTTCTTATTGCACACGTTAAGGTCTTTAACATTAAAGCACTTGTCTGAGAAATTTGCGTGTATGATGCGTCGAAACGACCAATATCCAGGTGTAAAAGGGGTTGGATGTAGGTCGTTTCGACACTGCCACCCAGACAGATGGCATGGACATAAAAAGAAACGAGAGGAAGGCCACCCGATAAAGAAGATGGTGGAGATGGGACTACCAGGTGGGAGAAGGTTAGGTAGACCAAAATTGCGATGGATTGACTGTGTGAGGAGAGATACGAGTGAGTTGGGATTGAGTGAGGAGGATGCACTGGACCGAAGGAGATGGAAAAATGTGCTGAGGAACCATTACAGCGACCCCAAATAAGCTTCTAGAGAAAGAAGAAGACGACACGCCACCCAGGCTAATCTCATAAGGCAAGTACTTTAATGTAAAGGACCCTTTAGATAGGTCATCCCCAACCGCAAGAATCGCCCGGGGAAGGGTAAACTACTCCTTCTCGTTGAACATACACAGGTGCCTGTTTGACTCATAATTGAACAAAGGAAGTAGAGCGTTGGCCTTTAGTCCTTTCATAAAGTATTCTTTCAGTTGTTCACATTTTTTTTTTTCAAATGCTCGCAATTTTTTTTCCCCTTAGTCTTTTTGCAGTCATTTTCTGAGTCTACAACAGCTTTATTCCCAATGATGATTTTGTTAACTTCCAAGCACACCATTCTGGCCCATTCCTTATAGTGTAAAAGGGTAATTTTCTGCGAGTTATTTAACTTATATAAGTAAAACGATGCAGTTAGGTTTTTACATCATTCCTGTCAAGGATGAAATCGATATATAGTCACTCATATAAGTTCATGGATGTCTCCGGGCATAAAGCTGAATTCCATCCAATCCCTTTTTCTTTGGGACAACGGGTCTTGTAAAAATAGTGGACGTAAGACGGGCATCCGAAAACTTTCTACAGCAGAGTTCTAGGTAGTTGAAACATTTGGGCCAGTTTTCGCACTCCCAGAGACCTGTCATCCAGAAAGGGGTGAGATGGAAATCTCTCTCAAACACCTGGACATCCATGAACTTATTAGAGTGACTGTACACAAATGCAGTACATAGTTCCGCACTGATGGGAAGTGTATATGCTTCAAGAACTTCTCAGCCAGAAAGATCCTTGCAGGGCCATATTTGAGTGATAAAAACCGGAATGCCAAATAGTTTGTGATTTAAAGAAGGCAAGAGGGGAAGGACTAAGGAACAGATAGGATCGGGCATAAATAAATCAACGTCCTCGATGATCAAACAAGTTCCTATAATTCCACTGGATGAATTCCGCTGATCATTTGATATCAGCCCCTGATTAATTCATAAGAACTAAATTAATCGGTCCTTTTCCATTTACAGATCTGCTGCACATCAAAGCCTGTGTAAATCAATATTGAATTAGATGTGGTCGGATCATCGTTATGGGAAATGGATATTCAAAGGGAAAGTTTGAAATTTTTGAGTAGTTGAAAGACTTCATTGGTATCAGTGAAACCAATAATAACACTAAAAATACTTTCTGCCGTTTGTGACGCGTTCGTTTCTGCGTTAATGTTCGTGTGATGAAACTCTCGAGTTCGGAGGTCGTTATTATGGCGTTTTCGTGTGGAAAAATGCCAGAATTTAGATGTAATTATGGTGAAGAATTTCTAGAAAATGCACACATATATTATGTAAATACATAAATATTCATACTTGTAGGCGTCCAGGTCAAGGCACTCCATACATTTGAAGGTTTATTGCTTATGCCGACATTTCGCAACTACGTTGTTGCATTTCAAGGCCGCAATACAGCAAGATGACTCTTGATAGATATTCATAAAATCCCTTATTACAACTTACTAAAAACACTACAGTATTATCTCATTTAAATTGTTAACTCATTTAAAAAATATAAAACCATGATAAAATGTTAATTCATTTAGCGCGAAAAAGACCTACTCAGGCGGGAGCTAAAAGGAAAGCAATGACCAGTTGTTAGATGATGTTTGGGTGTTTAATGGTGGGACAGTTAATTTTATCATTAAGGACTCTAAGGTTGTTAAGTCGCTATATTTCTGCATTTGTCATATTATTTGAAAGTCTTTGTTGTCTGTAGATGTTTTGCATCACTTGGAAACCTGATTGGACAATCTGCCTCCGGTTCTGAAACGGACTCCTCTGTGGGCGTCTATCGTGCCCTTAGCAGTCGTTTGGTACATCCAACGGAAGTTCCCTGCTTACACCTGGGGCAAGTATACTTATAAACAACGTTACATGTAAACAACGGAATAACTTTGTCTTGGGCTTGAAAAGGACCCGATAGAGCAAGGATATTTTTGGGATTAATTATTTTAGATTCAAGGCAGGCAGTTCTCTCTGAAATAAACGTACACATTTTTCCTTTCTTGTTCATCATATAAGTTAAGGAATGTGGCGGACATTTTCATTTTATGTACTATATGGAAGGCCGTGGGCGTTTCCATTTTATTATCTAAAAACTTGTTTAAAGCCCTGCAGAAGAGCCTTTGAGGAGAGTAGAAATGGAGATTAATTTAAAATTAGAATGGCAGAAGCTATAGAAATTCGTACCCAAACCTGGAAATTAATCTGAAATGAATCCCAGCAAATCCCTACACCATCGGGTCCTTTTTCAAGCTCAAGGACAAGTTAGTCCGTTGTTCACATCCAACGTTGTTTCTAAGTATACTTGCCTTAGGTGTAACCAGGGGATTGTTTTTTTTCTCTGCTTTGTCCTTTTTTTCCCCTCCCCTCGTTTCAACAGTTTCCTTTTAGCTGCCGTTTGGGTAGATGCTTTTCGCGTCATGGTATTTTTAGATTTTTTAAAATGAATTAACATTTGAAATGAGATAATACTGTTGTTCTTTCAAGTTAGTTATTATAATAAATCTCTTCAATGAATCATCACTTGTTCATCTCGCTGTATTTCAGCCAAGAAGAAGCAACAATGTAGTTGTGAAACGTCGGCATTAGCGATAAACCCTCAATCGTAGCGAGTGCCTTTATCCAGGGAGCTGTGAGTTGGTGCCAACATCAAATAAGGTCGAGAGAAGGTCGTGTTTTCACTTGAGTCTGGAATGATAAACAAAATTTAAGATCCCACGCGAAATAATGAAATAGACGAAATTACGAAATAACAAGGTAAATAGTTTTTTCGTGGGAAAACTGCATCCAGCTTTTTTTTGTAACAATACATTTTCCACTAAATCTAGCTGATTACAACATGCTTTCGATATTTACCCATGAGAGATTAGGGAGGAAGGTGGGGGTTGAGTAGGTCTCAATGTAATTTGTTTCCACAAAAATGGGAGCATTAGTAAACCATCACGCCTATGATGAAGTAATAATGATATGGCTAATATTATATTGTAACCATAACAATACGAATCATAAGTATGGGAAAGTAAATCCAGTCACAATTCTGTTTGATTTTGTTATTTGAAACATATAAAGCAGAAAGCTTTCGATGACCCTCCTTGAGATTGACAAGAAGGACCGTACAGGTCATCGCAAGCTTTCTGCTTTATATTTTGAATAACAAAATCAAACAATTATTACTGTGGATTTACTTTCCCATTTTATTGACTCATGTGATTATGGGTTTTCTTTAATCATAAATATTTTGGTAAATAAAAAAATATTAAATACTTTGGAATATATAGTCAATGATGTTACAAATGACCGAAACGACTTTACCAGGATGATGATAACATTGGTAAAAAGAATGATAAACGTCTTCATCGTGATCGGAGAACTGTCAGTTCAGCTTCCGCTGCCTAATCAAGGGTGACAATGATTACCTTCATATACCATCTTTATGGAGCCGAAATGAATGACGCAGAAATACTCTCTCAGATAAGAAGTTCCCGTCAAGAGGAATGACCGATGAATCTCCCATAACTTTAAGTTGGCTACAAATCGACTCCACCCCCAGCCGAGGTGGGAAGGGATTTTTCTTCTTATTCAGATTTCGGACGGAGGGGAATTCCACCCTGACTCATTAATGGTCTTTCCAGTTGGAAGACTTTTATTCTGCCTTGTTTTCCAGGAGCGATTGTCAGCCGGTAATGCTGTTTCCCACTTAATTTTTGCCGTTAAAATTGAAATTTTCTGTGGGTCACTTTTTCGGGGTTCATGTATCCGATGAGTCAACTTGACAGATTTTATTTGCGAGACGAAATTATTAGTGAATATTATTATATATTGCTACTTTCAAAATGCATGTTTTCCCCTCTTTGAAATGTCTTGGAGATTGTGTAACATTTTTTCAGATTCCTAGATAGCTTAGAATAGGATGTTTTAAAATGTGTGTTCAGATTTCGCATTAACGTCTTGTAAAAGAATATATATATAACGTAAAGAGAGAGATCCTTGTCTTTTCAAAGCTGCAAATGTTTAACTTTTATGTCAGCACTTTAAGATTGGAGTCTGCGAGATCCGTTTGCTTCCCTGCTCTATCAGCGCGTTTGATAGCGAGCTCGTTGTCATCAAAAACATGTCAATCTTAATTATCGTTTACCCTCCGTTTCAATCGGGTACGTATCTGTTGAGCAGTCTTGTCTTGTACGTGTATGATTTGCCCAAGTCCCACGTGGATGTTGCACATTATGTGTGTAAGATTGCGTCAGATTTCAGAACTTTCGAGAGAAGCTTTCGTGCCTAGAACGTTTTGAGACATCTGCTCTGTCATTTCCATAAAGGAAGAGATATTCATTCGATCTTAAGACCTCGAGGCAGTTAGATCTCCCTCTCTCTCTCTCGCTCTCTCTCTCTCTAACTCGACATCGAGATTTTATTAACGTAACGTAAATTTGGTCACTCATAACTTGTGAGAATTCTATATTTGATATTTCTTAGAATTTATTTAGTTTATTTAATTTCTTTCGTGGAATCTGAACAAACATTTCGTAACGGTCGCCTTGGGCCTGGGTGAAAGTGTAATATTCAAGAGAAAGAAAGAAGTTGGTATACCAAAAAAGGTAAAGTGTGTTATATTTTTATTAGTTGCAACTAATAATGGATAGGGAGCGTGTTTAACTAATAACGGATAGGAATTGTGTTTAACTAATAATTGATAGGAACTGTTGTCTGTTACGAAGGTTTGGTAAAAACTGTTGGTTACAATATTTTGAATGAAAAAGATTTACACTTTTACACATTGCTGATATTTTTTGTGTTTGTGTCTGTTCCATTGTTGGTGCACTTATTCATTTTCTTATTGAAGTGTGTCTTTTGTTTTATATTTTCATTTACATTCACCATTTAATGGACTTAGTTATTTTCATTGCTTTATCATTGCACATTTAATTAAATTTAACACTTGTGAATTGATTTGCATTTACTTAGAATTCGTTCAAGTTTTATTGTTGTTTAGCACTTGGAATTAATTTCAAATTTTCAATTATTGCCTAACACTTTTGAATTTTGATTGAATTAATTTTCTTGAATTTTATGATAAATTAATTTTGATTTAATTTTACTTAATTTGATTCAAGAATTAATTAAACTTTACTTTGTTTTCAAGTAACAGTAATTTTCCCTGATATTGTGAATTTCACTTATAAATTTTGAATTTAATAATAAAATTTTTTTTGTATTTAAAATTTTTATAAGTGTTTTCTTTATCTTACACCAGTATAAATATATATAATTATGACTATATTTATGATAGGTAGAGACATAGAGTGGTAATTGATTGCTTTCCTTCAATTTAATTGAAGTGACTTAGAACCAGGGAAGTACTTAGGGACTTCTGAAATCAGGGAAAATACTTTAGAGTTTTTGAAAGTTGTTGATGGAGTGATGCCCTTTGATTAATTTAATTACTTACAAGATTACCTCACACCTGTTTTGATGAACTTAGTCTGATTTTCTGCAATACTGGTAAGTGTTAAGGGATCACTGTTACCTTTAGAGTATTCAGTCGTTTAAATGTGTTATGAGGGTTCAGGTGTCTGGCTTTTGGTGAGGAATATGATTTGATGCATGGTAACCAGATACTTGGCACTTCGTAACATTGTTTAATGGTGCCCAGACCCGGGAAAGCAGATTTCATTATCACTCTAGAAATATCTGGTGGTGTTAGGAATATATTTTGTTAGGAGAGACCATATAGTTTGTTTTGCATTTATTGTATTGAATTGTAAGTTGATAACTTAGAGGAAAATGGCTCAGTTCAATGTTCAGGAATTTTTAGCAGCTCCTTCCGTCCAAGTTTTGTCTGAAAACCACTCTGTCTAGAGCAGTGGAGCGCTTTAGCAGAAGCATGTGTGGTTATGTGTATACTAGTATGGTAAAGGCACAAATAAGATGTATTGCTATGGAATCATTGATAAATCTGGTAGAATAAACTGATGAAGATGAGTTAGAATTGGCTCAAGAGTTGTTGAATGTAGCACGTGCTGATCTCATAAATAAGCAAGCAGAAAAGAAAGAGAAAAGTGATGCAGAGTTAGAGCTTAGACGCATTGAAGCAGAAGAGGAATTTGATTAAGCTAAAAATGCTGCTGAAAGAGAGAGAATGCAAGCTGAAAGAGAAAGAATAGACAGGGAAAAACAAGAAAGAAGAGAAAGAGAAGAAGAAAAAGCAGCAGAAGAGGAAAGAGAAAGAATAAAAGAGGAAAGAGAAATCGCAAGACATGAAAGGGAAATGGAATTAATAATAGCTAGATCCACATTACCTGTAACACCGTCTAACCCTAACCAAGGTAATCAAGACCCTGTATTTGATGTAGTGAGAGTACAGAAGTTAATCCCTAAGTTTACTGAAGAAGCTCCAGATGAGTTTTTGATCACTTTGAGAAAGTGGCTTTCAGGTATGGGATGGCCAGAGGATAAATGGTCAGTTTTGCTACAAAGTGTCTTGATTGGTAAAGGGAGAAGTGCTTATCTAGCCTTAACAGCTGATCAGTGTAAAGACTACAAGGTACTTAAACACAGTGTGCTACAAGTTTACCAGATGACCCCAGAGTACTACAATGAGAGATTCAGAAATTTAAGAAAAGATGAGAAGGGAACCTTCTTAGATTATGCTTACAAGGTGAGAAGGTGTTTCAAACGTTGGGTAGAAGCTGCTAAAGTTAAAAAAAACTTTTGATGAGTTAGAAGAGTTACTTGTTCTTGAACAGTATCTTAAGGGAATTCCTGAACATATAAGCTTATTTAAGAGAGAGAGAAGTGAAGAAACTTGACAAAGCCGCTACATTAGTGAAGATGACAATATAATCAGTAGCAAACGTAATTACAATGTCAAGTACCAGAGTCAACAACGCCCAGGTTTTAAGTCTTATCCAAATAAACAGGAACAAATTTAATGGGAAACCTTCAAGTGATACTACTAAGAGTACACAAGGTAATACAGCTCAGCAAATTAATGTGAAATCCTCATCCAGTTTTTCAGTTTTTTTCAAGACAGTTACAGAAACCTAATGTTGTCTGTTCAAGTGTGGAAGAGTAGGACACTCAGTCAAGAGTGTTACCGGAATCAACAGCAGTCAAAACCAGTTAGTCAAGTTGTGAAACAAACTACGAAGAGCAGTGTGGGAAAGAATCAGACTCCAGAAGAAGAATGAAACTAAACAAGCTGAATGTTTAGCAACCAGTGGAAATGTTACCTCAATCAGTGAGTGGTTAAGCAGTGTGGAGGCTTTTAAGCCATATATCTATGAGGGTATGCTGTCAACTCAAGAAGGAAGTATGCAGGTACCAGTCAAGATATTACGTGATACAGGGAGTAACCATAGTGTGGTAGTACGTGGTTCTCACCCTCAGTTGGAGAAGAGTCTCACAGGAGATTCAGTTATTTTGAAGGGTATAGGAGGAGAGGAAGTAACTCCTATATGCCGCTTACACCTGTCATGTGAATTGGTGACAGGGAATGTTGATTTTGCTGTAAAGGACTCACTAGCTGTGGAAGGTATACATGTTCTGTTGGGGTAATGAAGTGGTGGTGTGCCATTTATTCCTTGTCCTGTAGTGACAGACAAACATTGAGGATTAGTCCTACAGAAGAGTTGGAGAAGAATAACCCCCACCTGGTTTCTAGTTGTGTAAACTACCAGAAGTATGAGAGGACTACGACTGTAAGTGAAGAAACTGAGGATTTACACACTCAAGAAGGATCAAGTGAAGGATCTTTGTGCTTAGAAGAATTATTCCAGGGAAGTGAAGTTTCCCATAGTGCTGACCAAGAAGAGATTTCCCAAGAAGATGAAGAAGACGCAAACGAAGAAGAAGAACCTGATGTTCTGAAGAGACTCCGAGTAGTCAAAGTGTTGCTGAAGACAGTAGTGAAACTACAGTAGCTGAGTTAGCAGATATTGAGAATTCAACCTTTGAAGTTGGTCAAGTGACAAGAGAGAAGCTGATGGACTTGCAGAAGAAGGATGCATCGTTAACTGATTTGTTCTTCAGAGTTGTTGATCGAGAAGAGATGCAACAAACTCCTACCTGTTACTATCTGAAGGAAGGTTACTGATGAGGAAGTATAGACCTACGATAACCAGGAGATGCTGTATGGGGCGAATATCATCAAATTTTGATTCCATATTCATTGAGAAAGCAAGTGGTTGCAGTAGCTCATGAGTCTGGACATATGGGAATCAGGAAGACTGGAGAAGATCGGATGATGATTTTTTTCTGGCCTGGACTCACAGAGATGTTAGCAGGTTTTGTCGTGAGTGTCATACCTGCCAGATAGCTGGGAAACCGAATGAAAACCATCAAGAAAGCCCCCCTACAACCTATAGAAGTTAGAGGAGAACCCTTTAGCAAAGTGATTATAGATATGGTTGGACCATTGCCGAAGACAAAGAAAGGAAATGAGTATTTGTTGACATTAATGTGTCCTGTGACAAGATATCCAGAACGATCCCTGTTAGAAACATATCTGCCAAGGTAGTGCTGAGAAACTTGTGGAGTTTTTCTCAAAGTTTGGTATACCAGAAATTGTACAAAGTGATAGAGGAACAAACTTTACTTTTCAAAGTTTATTCCAGGATGTGATGAATTTGTTAGGAGTGAAACAACAGTGGATCCACTGCCTATCATCCAGAAACTCAAGGTGCCTTGGAAAGGTTCCACCAGACATGAAAAGTATGCTGACAAAGTATTGTTCTGAGTCAGGAAGAGAATGGGATGTGGTTTACCATTAATGTTGTTTGAAGTTAGGAGTGCCTTACCAAGAAAGTATGGGATGTCACCTAATGAGATGATTTTTGGAAGAGAAGTGAGAGGACCGTTGAAGATTCTTGCAGAAAATTGGGAAGAAAATCAAGAGGAAAGCCAAGCAGAGTATGTGAAGAACTTAAGGAAGAGGTTGAAAGAGATTAGAAAATTCTCTTTAGAAAACTTGAAAATGAGTCAAGAGAAAATGAAAAGGAGATTTGATGCTAAGGCTAAGTAAGAAGTTTTAGTATTGGTCAACAATTGTTAGTGTTCTTACCTGTCAAGAATATTTCCCCTCACTAATAAAATTTCAAGGTCCTTACAAAAAGATAATTCAGAAGTTAAGTGATAGAAACTTAAGTGATGAAACACCAGAAGAAGAAAAAGACAAAGGAAAGATACATGTGAACCTCTTGAAACCTTATTTCTCAGAAACTAAAACTGAAAACTGTGTCAGTAACCCAGACAACTTTATCTACAGAAGGACGATGATGGCTACGAATTGGGGAGAGCTGCAAGCAAGATGAATAATTCTTCAATTTTGGAAAATTTGGAGGATAAACTGAAAACATCTGAGTGTGAACAAGGTGAAGACTTAAGTGACGTAATAGAAGTTTCCAGAAATTTTTTCAGATGTGCCTAGACGTACTGATCTGACCAAGCATGAAATCAAGATTCAAGAAGATGGAAACCTTTCAAAGCAAAGAGCCTATCGCTTATCACCGTATCATCGAGATGTTTTGAAGAAGGAAGTTGAGTATTTGCTGCAACATGGATTAGCAGAACCCAGTTCAAGTCACTTTAGTTCTCCATGTGTTGTTAGTGAAGAAAACCAGATGGTTCCTTTAGGATGTGTACTGATTATAGAAAGCTGAATTCTATCAGTGTGGCTGATAATTATCCTTTGCCTCTTATAGATCAGTTACTTGATAATATTGGGCAAGCCAAGTTTGTTTCCAAGATAGACTTGTTGAAAGGATATTATCAAATTCCCTTAGATGAGAATGCGAAGCTGCTGTCAGCTTTTATTACTCCTTTTGGACTATATCAGTATACTGTTCTGCCATTTGGTCTTGATGAATGCACCCGCAAACATTTCAACAGAGTGATGGATCAACTGCTAGGATCAATAGAAGGAGTAGGTGTATACCTAGATGACATCGTGATTTACTCTACAACGTGGGAAGAACATCTGAAGATTCTGAAGAAAGTTTTCAAGAAAACTACAAGAAGCAGGATTAACAGTCAACTTAGAGGAAGAGTGATGTTGGAAAGGCAACTGTACAGTATCTTGGGTTTGAAGTTGGGAAAGGCCTTCTTGCTCCAGTAAATGCTAATGTAGAAGGTATCCGTAAGGCTACCCCACTACTACCAGGAAACAGCTACAGAGATTTTTGGGGATGGCTGGTTTCTATTGTCGTTTTTGCCCAAATTTCTCAGCTGTAGTAGCTCCCTTGA
>NC_087203.1:29941168-29985097 GCF_015104395.2 Macrobrachium nipponense | reverse complement strand
TGGAAAGTGAATACTACTACTATTCCAACTTTTTTCTTGCCACGTGCCCTTTCGTCTATTCTTAATATCAGTAATGTATCCCTTTGACTTTGTGTAAAGTGGAAAACAAAAGAGACTTGAGAAAACATCCAATTTTATATATGCAAGTACTATACTGAAGGGAAGTAAGTACACAACTCTCCTGACATACAATTTTGTTGTAAATACAAAATTCCATAAGAAAATAAAGGTAGTTTTTTATAATTTACCTGTGGCTATGCAGTAAATTTTCAAGGTTATGGTACCGAGCTGAACAAAAAAAAATTTTTCACATCAGCTGCAAAGGGAGTTATTGAGATGACAAACTGTTTTTCATCACAAGCACTGGAGGCATTTGCAAGTTCAATAAACTCTCCTTTGATAGTTAAGTATACCCTAGTTTAACCAGACCACTGAGCTGATTAGCAGCTCTCCTAGGGCTGGCCCGAAGGATTAGATATTTTTTACGTGGCTAGGAACCAATTGGTCACCTAGCAGCTTATTGTGGGATCCGAACCACACTATATCGAGAAAAGAATTTCCATCACCAGGAATAAATTCCTGTGATTCCGCGTTGGCCGAGCTGGGATTCGAATTTCGGACCACCGGACTGGCAGCCGAGCGCGAAAACCACTCGTCCAATCAGGAACTGTTCTTTGATAGTATCATTAACATAAGCCACATCTGTATGGAAAGGGTCTCTTCATTAGCTATAAGTTTCCTTCAGACACGGGAAAGTATCTCCATTTCACTTTGCAGTTGAGGAAAGGGGATCCACTATTAAGTTTACCATCTGAACTAGAGTAGAGTTGTCCTGCTTGTCAGCAAGTGGGCGGCCAGGCCCCTAACCTCAACGACCCATGGGGTGCGCGTCCCCGTAGGGGTATGGTGCCGTCAGTACACCTCATTCGGTGCAGCTTAGGCATTCCTTAAGGTTCTTTGCAGCGTCCCTTCGACCCCTAGCTGCAACTACTTCCATTCCTTTTAATGTACCTCCGTTCATATTCTCTTTCTACCATCTTACTGTCCACCCTCTCCTAACAATTGCTTCATAGTACAACTGCTTTGAGGTTTTCCTCCTGTAACACCTTTCAAACCTTTATCTGTCAATTTCCGTTTCTGCGCTGAATTGCCTTAGTTGCCCCAGTGCTTGCTTGGCATAATGCCAAAAATCAATATAAAGGAAATCAAATCATGGGTGCACGTATACCCCCTGACAGACCACTGGTTGAAAATCCCTGAGTTACGGAATAACACTTATCAACGCCAGGTTGGAAAGAGAGCTTAGCCTAAAAATATCTCGTTCTGTTGAGTTTGGTTTTTATTAGTACTTTCCATCTCCGAATAGAAGGAAAAACGTCCGATACAATGCATTTTGTGACTTCAGTATTGTTAGGACTTACTGATGAACGGTTTTCTTGAGTAACGCCAGAAGATTCTTACACTTTACATTAGGTTACCTATGTTTGTTGTTAAGGCAATTTCTCTGGAAATGAAGCCTTCCTTCCATAATTCTTGTATCTTCGGTTGTAGAAACCTATCGGCCAAGGACCCACACTGTTCTTCTTCTTTGTTGATTAGCATTCGGAGCTTTATGTTAGTAGACTGTAACGGAACATTTATTGGATGTTTATTGATTTCTAGTTGGGCGCCGCAAGAGAAGATGAACAAATGCAAAGAAAGAAAAAGAAAATCTGTCAAGTTGTGTAAAAGGTTTCGCTTAGCCGAAAAAGAAAGGCACCCCTCTCTTCTCTGAGTAGCATCTTCAAGACTGCAAGCCACACTTCTTTTTTTAAATAGCATCAACGTTCTAGGAATGTTCTGAACCCTGGCTGTGTTACCCCCACCCCCCTTTTTGCCAAGCTTGGATATTTTTTTTATTCTGATTTCCCGGATTCTTATATTATTACATATTGCCAAAAGCGAGCGTATTGTTTGCTTCAGGGATTGGTCCACTTTTTTTTTTTTTAAAGGTCCATACGATTTAGAAAATTGCAGTCAAGAAAATTCTACAAGGTCAAGCCTAACAAAAGTCAGTCTTTCCCTTTGGCATGAAAACAACCAAACAAAGGGTCAACCTCTCATGACCCAGGTCTAATATATGTTATTGTTGTCGAAGATGATTGACACATATAATTCTTAAATGCAAGGGACACCTTAATTGGATCTCCATTGCTTTAGTGCAGCTGTTAGTCATTATGTTAATGCAACATGACTGATTACCTGGAATTCGGGGATCATGACTTTATTATAACAGTAATACGGTGTTCGATTACACACACACACACACACACACACACACACACACACACACAGAATGCGTCAATTTTGTATTTTAGGAGTATAATATTTAAAATAGCATATTGATACCGTGCGGCGTTCTTACAGACAATGCATCTTCAAAGTAGCTTTTCTTTATGGTTATGAATGCATTGTAACTCGAGTTTACTATTGGAAAAATGATTTAGAATCTGTAACTCTTGCATACCAGGTTTTGTTCCTTCTAGCATTATGGATAAATGAACTTTAGTTAACGGGTCGTTTATATTGCTTTATTTAGTCGCAAAGCAGAGAAACTATGTGCGGTTATTGCTTAATAACGCACGCTAGTATTTAATGCAATTTGCAATGGGAGACATTGTAGTACGTTTATTGTGTATCAGAAAGGTAATGGTGTGTGAAAGACTGCTCCTTCGATGGTAGTTTATTGAAAGGAATACATTCTAGTTAATATGCAAATAACTGTCATATGTTCCGGTTATTTACTTTTTATGATCTTGAAATTTAGAAAAATTTTGCAGTTAAAAACAACGTTTCTCTCTCCGCTGGTAATACGTCATATGTACAGTTCTCGGTGTTAAATTCTTTAGCGCAGTGATGGTAAAACCTTGTCTCGTCTCCCTGGATGCGTGTTAAATTTATATTCTCTAACCGAAGAAGACAGTCATAAACGACCTCTCTCCCTATACTTAGCACATTATTATTATGCGAAGGGATTTATATTGTACATTCCATGTAAAAAATGAACGCTCTGGGTGATTTCTAGGTTTGAAGAACAGCTGGTGTTTATTACTCGTGAGGGGCAGAGAAGGGGTCGTAACTCCCTTGCCAGGTTAATTTCCTCCTTTGTAACCACGAGAAATTGGCATCATAAATATCTTGCGATGTCACACGATGGCCTACTCTCAGAAAAAGGAAGAAACAAATGGGCCTTATTTCCCCTCCTTATGGGTGTGATAGACGCAACCAGGATTATTCTACACTTCGTTTTAGGCAACGGCGACGCCTAGTAAAGGGTTTTGAGAGGCTTCTTCTCTACAGGTGTCTTGCTCGATTCTACAGTAGAAAGGTTGTAGGTCGAGTTTTTCATGTATGCTCTCTTTTTTTATGTTTTTAGTTTACTCTTTGCCATCATGCTTTTTCATTTTTCTCTTTCCCTTCATACTATTTCATTTTTCTCTTTGGCATCATACTTTTCATTTTTCTCTTTGCCTTCATACTATTTCATTTTTCTCTTTGGCATCATACTTTTCATTTTTCTATATGGCATCATACTTTTCATTTTTCTCTTTGGCATCATACTTTTTCATTTTTCTCTTTGGCATCATACTTTTTCATTTTTCTCTTTGGCATCATACTTTTTCATTTTTCTCTTTGGCATCATACTTTTTCATTTTTCTCTTTGGCATCATACTTTCGAGTTCGATTTTTTGAGACTGACTCTTAGTTAGGGTCTGTTGTTCTGCTTTGTCAGACAGTTACGGAGCATTCCCCTCCCCCCCCCCCCGCCCCACCCCTTTACTAACACTACTACTACTACATTTAATACTACTACTACATTGCCTCAAAGGACAAAACTAATTTAATGTTATTAGTTGGGAATACCTCTCATAAGTGCGCATCAAGACAATGTTGCAAAAAGGTCCTGCTCTTATCTAGTATAATTGAGGGTATTTGAATTGACAGTTCTCTCTCTCTCTCTCGTCTCTCGCTCTCCGTCTCCTCTCCTCTCTCTCTCTCTCTCTCTCTCTCTCTCTTATATTTTGAGAGGAATTTGGGAAGATTTTTTTTTATCACCGTTTGCAGTTACACTTCTCTGTGATGTCCAGTCAAAAACTTTAACGTGTTACTCAATGTCTTTTTTTCTGACAGCGTTCTCTTTGCCGTCAAAGTAGTTTACTATCGATGATTATAAATTTCATCTCAATTCAGCTCTCCCCTGAAGCGACAAGTCTCATGTCGGTTTTAGATAATTTTACTGCTTTTCGACAGTGGGCCCTTACTCCCAAACTTTACTCGTACGAGAAGCCTTCCTTTTTTTTTTTTTTTTTTTTTTTTAAGTCTTTTGTGAATGATAAAAAGACTGATGAAATTCGCATGTGACCTGATGTAAGGTAACTCTTCTGTTTGTGAGGTAAACAGCTATTTTCTTCAGCAGTGCAACGTTAACCGCTTATGTTCTCATTTCAAGATGTTGAACGTAACTTCACTGATTCTCACTTTTAACTTATCGTTGGTTTTTTAACGCCATTCTAAATAATAATGCGACATTTTAGCTGGATTTGTTATGTATTGAATAATTGTTATTCAGAAATATATCTATTAATGGTTAATAGTTTTGCGACATATTTGATTATTACTGCTATATGACTAAAACATTCTTTAACATACAATCTGAACTTCTATTCAAAAGCAATTACGAAATACAAACAATGCCAATTTACTTCTTCAAAAGCTATTACGAAATACAATAATGCTGTGGCGGGATCACATGCTTAAAAACAATGCGGGCCAATGGCCCCCCCCACCCCCCCCCCCCCCGCCCCCCCCCCCCGACCATATAAACCTAATCATCCAGCTAGGCCTAAACTTCACCCCTTCAAGTCTCAACTTTCCTCTTTAACCCTACAAGAATACACGCGGACAACAATTGACCCACCCCCCTACAAAAGACCTCCCCACCCCCCCCCAAAAAAAAAAAAAAAAAAAAAAAAAAAAAAAACACATGTACTCACCCAACTCCAGATACTCTGGGCTCTGCTGTGCTGTCCGCCAGTCAAGGTCGCTGAGACACCAACAGCAACAACCAAGAACCACAGCCCCACAACCCAGGACCACAACCCCACAACTCAACAACACAACAACAACAACCCAACACAACACAACAACACAACAAGGACACTGCACAAACAATCACTAACTCTAAAACAACAACACTAAAAGCCAATACACATACCCACTAACAACACCAAGGAATCACAACAACAACCCTCAACAACTCACAACCACAAGAACTCGCATATCATTCAACAGGAACTCATAAGCACAACAAATCCAACAGCACAGGCACAACAGCTCTAAGCAAACAACACATATCATACTCAACAACAAATAAAAAAACACAAAATCTAACTGACTTTAAATGCCTTCAGTAGACTGCTGCTGACACTACCGACCATCACAGGCTTTAACCCAAGGCTGACCAAAGACTGACTGAAAACACAGAACTCTAACCATAACTCCAAACTCCAACAGCACCAGTAGACAACCCAGAACTCACCAACAGCCAATTCAATCGTTAACCATCCAACCACCAACCCCCCTCCCTCTCTCTCTCTCTCTCTCTCTCTCTCTGTCTCTCTAGGACGTTGTCAAATGGAACTCCCATAACTCCTCCATAATGCCCATGGAATTATCATTTGAAACTCGCTTTAGATACTTTTAACATTCAAATTACATCAGCAAAGGTTAGATATTCTTTAGATTATCTTGAAAACGTGAACGTTTTTGGATATTTTAAAAAGATTATATGGCTATAAAGCGGAACATTATCCGTCATTGTTCGTACCCGACCATTTCAAGTAGAATACATTCCGTGAATATTTTGCATACTGTACTGGCACAAATTAATCATGCTTCTGCTGTAATGATTTGACTCGAAATGGTGTCAATTTGGAATGCAGCCGCTTTCTTTCCCTTAACTGCACCTCCATTCATATTCTTTCTTACATCTTTCTTTCCACACCCTTCTAACACTTGTTTCACAGTGTAACTGCGAGGTTTTCGTGGGTTCCCTGTACTTGGCCTTCGGCCTGAATTTTATATTCTGTTCTACAGATAGAGATGTGTGTTTTTCATCGAATATCTCTCGTCAAGGCTTCTCTATTCGCTGAGCATCGAAAAGGTTTTATTCTTTCTAATTGTTTTTTATTTTTATTTTTATGGATTGTTGAAGTTTAATTTCGTAAACCTCTGTCGCATGTTTGTAACGAATTAGACTCTTCTCCGAGCCTGGGAAAGAAAAATATGAAGTATATACGTGTTTCGTGCGGATATTTCAATTGTAGTTGATTTTTCGTTTCATATAAATTTTAGTTCCAGGTAACACATGCGCACTCTTGAACTTCTTTCTTTTCTTTAAATTTCTCTCCTCAGATGAACTAACGAGTTTGGAGATAACTAGATCCAAAGAACAACCCCTCCCATATCTCCCCTTGTCACTCTTGCTTCAGTGGTTTCTTTAAAAAAAGTCTCTCCGATAAGAGGCAGTAGTTTTGAACTTGGACGGAAATCACCATATTACTCATAAAACCATTTGCTCTTGGACTTAGATGAAATGTACAGTATTTCAAGCTTCATTCCAAATTTTTACGTATTTGGGCATAGAATGTAATCTTTTCACGGAAGAAAGGAGAGAGAGAGAGAGAGAGAGAGAGAGAGAGAGAGAGAGAGAGAGAGAGAATAATTTTACGTATTTGGGCATAAAATGTAATATACGTATACATCTTTTCACGGAAGGAGAGAGAGAGAGAGAGAGAGAGAGAGAGAGAGAGAGAGAGAGAAATATATGTGTATCTGCCATGAACATTTTTCGGTGTCACGACTTGAGCCTTAATGAAAATGCAGGTCTCATTAATTTCCTCATATAATTTCACCGAAAGAAGATTTAACTAATTGCAGAAATCCTTTATGAAACCGACTGAACGTGATGATGATAATCCTCCTGGATTTTCCAGGAATTCGGTCTCGCTGGAAAATGTTTCGTGGCGAGACTTCCAGACTGTACGTATGTCTGCCTGCGTGTATAGTAAGTACCAAGGTCCTTTAAATATACTCGGAGTATATTTAAAGGACCTTGGTAAGTAAGTTATAGCAGTTCACATCTACTTGTGCGTACGTTATATCGGTATTATTGTCGAGAAATAGACCTCATGTGGTGCACTGTGGGCATTACTTAAGGTTCTTTGCAGCGTCCCTCCGGTCCCTAGCTGCAACCACTTTCATACCTTTTACTGTACCTCCTTTCATGTTCTCTTCATCTTACTTTCCACCCTCTCCTAATACTTGATTCATAGTGCAACTGCTTTGAGGTTTTCCTCTTGTTTCACCTTTCAAACCTATTACTGTCAATTTTCATTTCAGCACTGAATGACCTCTTAGGTCCCAGTGCTTGGCCTTTGGCCTAAAGTCTATATTGAATTCAACTCGTATTGTCGAGAAATATCACATTGTTCAATAACCTTGTTTCGGGAATGTTTTACGCAAATAAGAGCTCTCAGCCTATACAAACACAATTTATACGTGGAAGTCCCCCGTAGGCAGGGTTAGCCGTCTATGCACCCGATACGGTGCACTGTAAGCATTACTTAAGGTTCTTTGCGGCGTCCCTTCGGCCTCTAGCTGGAACCCTTTTCATTCCTTTTGCCGTACCTCTATTCATATTCTCTCCGATGTATTTCTCTCCAGTCTCTGCTATTAATTGTTACATAGTGTATGCGAGGTTTTCTTTCTACTCTTAATTTCCGTCTCGGCGCTAAATGACCTCATAGGTCCCTGCGCTTGGCCTTTGAAAGCCTAAATTCTATCTTCCATCCCTTTTAGAGAAGTGGAGCAATACTTGGTCTGATCAGTGCTTACATTGGTCACCACCATGAAAAGCCAGACGCTTTAGTCGGCACTCAAGTCGGGCGTGTGGCACGGTTCTGGAAACCTGATCCCAAAATATTTCCTGGAAAATGGAAGATAATACTTCCTGAAATCAACCCCCACCCCACCCCCTGCCATGTACATTTCATTTATCTATTCAGGAAGTCATGTATTATTATTATTATTATTATTATTATTATTATTATTATTATTATTATTATTATTATTAGAGAATGACAGGATTAAGCGAGTTGATTTTATATACTCTTTTCATTTATTTTTTCTTACAATTCGCTTCTCAGGCTCAGCGATGTTTCTGGTGAGTAACTTGCCAGAAACATCGCTGAGCTTGTGAGAAAAAATAGAAAAAAAAAATACATAAAATGAACTCTATCAGCTCTCTTAATTCTGCCATTCTCTTTAACAGCATTTGCCTAGACAAGGTCTTCTACCAAATTATTATTATTATTCTTATTATTATTATTATTAATTATTATTATTATTATTAGTTATTATTATTATTATTATTATTATTATTATTATTATCTATCAGAAAAGTCACTTAACATTTTAAAATGTAAACCTTCTCGGAAAGACGCCTATTAGCTGTATGAGTGAGATCAAAATAGGAATTGTTCCGCTGAGAATAGTGAAAGGAAATATAATGAAAAGAAATTTCCCGTGAGATAAGAATCGACTAACCAAAGGATTGAACGGCTCCATTTTCATCTGGAATGCCGGAGTGACGTCGCTCAAAAGGAAATGAATTTGAATGATGGAGGAAATATGAGAGAGAGAGAGAGAGAGAGAGAGAAGAGAGAGAGAGAGAGCGATGACGATCAGTATGTCACCAGCGAACAAGGACCATCCTCGTGTGGTGGTTCCTACAGTCATTCTCATGGAAGAGAGACGAAAGTATTATTTCGTTAGGGTACTTAAAGAAGGACGTTGTGGATAAGGATATGACTCAGTGGTAGATGAGAAGAGGAGGTTAATGAGTATAACACGGATGGAATATAATTAGTAGTGACAAGACCCGAAATGGAAAAAGGTAATCAAGTGAATCTCAATAGAACGGGGAACGGAGGACCCGAAATGGAACCAGTAAAGCAAATAATCAGGAAAAGGCATCTGTGCCATTGTGGATTTAGCCAATAAGCTCATAGATATTAGTCTGCCATTTCCAGAGGCCTCAAGGACATGGATGTATTATTTTTTTAAATTAAAGTATCCCTTGAAATGAGGGGTAGCCATTTTGTATTTTTTTTATTTCAATTATATCCGTTGAAATGATGGGTAAATTTGTATTTTTTTTTTTATTTCAAATATCCGTTGGAATGGTGGTTAACTGTTTTAAAATATTTCTTTCTAGAAGACAAAATACTTCCCACTTTAGTGCCTACATGCAACCTCTTTCGTTCCTTTTGCTGTAACTACTTTAGTTTTCTTTATTCCACCTTTCTTTCCACCGTCTTATAACAAGGGATTCATTGTGCAGCTGCGAGGTTTTCCTCCTTTTAAACCCTTCAGACCTGTCATTGTCAATTTACGTTTCAGCGGTGAATGACCTTATCGGTCCCAGTACTTGGCATTTGTCCTAAATTCCATATTCATTTCAGTTCAAAATGCTTCCCAAGACACGAGAGGTGTGTTCTGATGAAGAGGTGATAACACTGCAGCAAACTGATGCATACACGTATCTCACTCTAAAGAAAAACCACAGAAAATAACATCAAAATACAATTGATAGTGAATCTAACACCGGGGTAATTTTATGAGCTTTTTAGCATTCAAAATACCAGCAACAAATCCAGATATCAAATTACCTTGCAACGAACCATATGATTACGTACATAAAACTGCCAATGCTCTACCAGTAACAGTGATAAATGCACCGTAATGAAATACCAATTACCAGGTTCATCAGCTTTGGGTACACCTCGAGTCATCTGCGCATTTAATTTGTGTTTTGTTAAAATTTTTTCAGCATTAAGAGCAATTTCATGACCTGAGCGCTTGTAGTAGTGATGATCTAAGGTGGAATACAGTATTTGTGACGCTAGCCTTTTATTACTGATTTATTTGCGAAGAGAAACTACACTGGGTTTGATCGTTGGACTCAACGGGACATATGATTTGATGATGGATTAGACTTCTGCATTTACCAAGGTCTTCGTTGTGGTTTAGAATCTCTCTCTCTCTCTCTCTCTCTCTCTCTCTCTCTCTCTCTCTCTCTTCATTTGGTCTGAAGAGACTCCAAATGTTTATTAACCTTTTGAAAAAATTGCAGTGAGAGCTTCAGTATGCTGGCTTAAGTGTTGATTCAGCGCATTTTTAAAAATCCTAAAATCATATCAAATATTTTACTAATAAGATAGCAGACGGTTAGGTCTATGTTACTAATTACTTATTTACCTTGAAATGTTTGGTGTGAAGCTGTTTACCTCTGATTTTTAAAGATCCATCAAAGGTAAGTTCTTTGGGAACTTATTAAAAGTAGGCACATAAGCATATAAGATATTTGCGGGCAGTAAAAAAAAAAATATATATATATATATAATATATAATATATATAGATTATATATTAATATTTAGAAATTTTGCGAGTGGTGCATATCCAATTGCGCAAGCGCATACAATCATATATATATTATATATATATATATATATATATATATATATATATATATATATATATATATATAATATATACATACACACACACACATACACACACACACACACCCACACACATATATAAGATATAGATTAGTATATATATATATTTTTTTCTTATAAAAAAAAAAAATTTTTATATATATTATACTATATATCTCAATACAAAGGGAGCCCATAAAAACAACCCAAAACGTAGAGAGAGAAAAAGTACTATAATTTTCAGAGACTGCTGTCTCTCTCTTTCCAGGTATATGAAGAGAAGAGACAGCAGTCTCTGAAATATAGTACTTTTCTCTCTAAATTTTGGTGTTTTTATGGGCTCCTTTTATTAGATGGAATTCTGTTGTTACAGAACATTTTTACCAGTCATATATATATATATATATATATATATATATATAGATATATATTATATATATATATATATAGTCCCATCATATACATATATAGTGTGTGAATGACTCAATCTAAGGGTCACAGCTAGACGTGAATATGACTTTTTTCAGTCTATCTTACAAAACATGTTAGGATACTTAAAATCGCTTCATGGGCTCTAACGCACTAGACACTCAAGACAGGCGGTTACGACTCGTGAATGAGGTCTGGGCGTCCATCAAAACTGGGTATCTTGCTAAACCCTCAACAACTTCTGTTTTACTCGAGGGCAATGCATTTCGCTACATGGTTAATGTAAAACCCAGTAAACAGATATAGTGCAGTGCTTCAACTAGAATGATACACTTAAAACTAATAGTAGTGATGCCTATGCCAAGGGCCACAATTGAGCAGTCATAGACAATTATTAGCGTCTCTGTGGCGTGGTCGGTATGGTGTTTGCGTCCCACCTAATTGGCCGCGAGTTCGATTCTCGGGCATTCCATTGAGGTGTGAGAGATCTGTATTTCAGGTGACAGACGTTCGCTCTCGACGTGGTTCGGAAGTCATGTATAGCCTTTGGTCCTGTTGCTGAATAACCACTGGTTCCATGCAACATAAAAACACCATGCAAACAAACAGATAATTCTTCAACGTACACATACACACACACACACACACGCACAAAAGACACATGGAAGTTAAGTAACTAAATAACGTGCAACACTCATAAAGAAGGGAGTAGACCAACTCCTCCCTGCCTAGCTTAAGTAGGTTACTTTCCTCGTAGTGATGATGTAGCCTCGGTCCTACCACCAACTTTAAGCTCCATGTTAGGCTAATCACAGCGAAGACACCACTAACACACAGAAACTGAAAATAAATAAAAGCACAACATTCAGTTACCAGTCCTGTAAGAATCCTATAACAATCCAGAAGCTAATAAGGTATCCCTACTTCATCTTTATAATAATTACAAAGACTTAAACTCAGATGATCATCACCTATATTAATCTCTCTTGTAAATACAACTTTAATCCCGTTTACCGTACGGGTCGGCATCACTCAAGGGGCGTAAGGTGGAGTGGTTAGCGCGACCAGGAGCAGGGGCATGGTTCCGGGCAGGGGCTGATGGTACCGGGGACGTAAAATTTACCTGGCAAAACTGTGGCACTGTCGAGATTAAAATGTTTCGGTTTTAGATTAGCTGTTTCAAGATCGTTTCCATCTTGAGCTGTTCTTTCCTCCCTAGATCTCCGGCACCGTGAGCCTTCTGCCTAGTATAATTCACTGACGTCGGGTGAAAGTGTTTCCCGTAATAGTGCAGCCAGGCTCCCCCTCGGGTAACCTCTTTAAGTTTCACTAAATCCTTCCTTCACACGCCATCAATGCCTTCGTTTCTGATTGCACACGTTAAGGTCTTTAACATTAACGCACTTGTCTGAGAAATTTGCGTGCATGGTGCGTCAAAATGACCAATATCCAGGTGTAAAGGGGGTTGGATATAGGTCGTTTCGACACTGCCACCCAGACAGATGGCATGGACATATAAAGAGACGAGAGGAAGGCCACCCGATAAAGAAGATGATGGAGATGGGACTACCAGGTGGGAGAAGGTTAGGTAGACCAAAATTGCGATGGATTGACTGTGTGAGGAGAGATACGAGTGGGTTGGGATTGAGTGAGGAGGATGCACTGGACCGAAGGAGATGGAAAAATGTGTTGAGGAACCATTACAGCGACCCCAAATAGGAACAAGCTTCTAGAGAAAGAAGAAGAAGAAGACATGCCACCCAGGCTAATCTCATAAGGCAAGTACTTTAATGTAAAGGACCCTTTAGATAGGTCATCCCCAACCGCAAGAATCGGCTGGGAAGGGTAAACTACTCCTTCTCGTTGAACATACACAGGGGCCTGTTTGACTCATAATTGAACAAAGGAAGTAGAGCGTTGGCCTTTGGTCCTTTCATAAAGTATTATTTCAATTGTTCTCATTTTTTATTTTTTTCAAATTCTCACAATTTTTTTTTCCCTGTAGTCTTTTTACAGTCTTTTTCTGAGTCCACAGCAGCATCATTCCTAATGATGATTTTGTTAACTTCCGAGCACCCCATTCTGGCCCATTCCTTATAGTGTAAAAAGATAATTTGCTGCGAGTAATTTAACTTATATAAGTAAAACGATGCAGTTAGGTTTTTACATCATTCCTGTCAAGAATGAAAGTGGTATATAGTCACTCATATAAGTCCATGGATGTCTCCGGGCATAAAGCTGAATTCCATCCAATCCCTTTCTGGACAACGGGTCTGTATAGTGACGTAAGACGGGCACACACGCCGAACTTTCTACAACAGAGTTATAGGTAATTGAACATTTGGCGTTTCGCACTCCTAGACACCTGTCATCCAGAAAGGGGTGAGATAGAAATCTCTCTCAAACACCCGGACGCATATTCCCGAAATGCGGAGATATCTCACTTTCCTTACAGACGACGCATTTTGCAATACTGCCCACTTCATTCTTCTCCCAGTCATTAGCTTATTTCTTTATGTGTTTATTATTTCTTTGTTATGTAAACATGAAACCGTATGAATCTGGTGATGGTTGGCTGTCCTGCGCAGTCAAAGCTCAGCATCTGCACAAACGAACGCAGTGTTCTTCACAATTTAAGCTGATATATTTAAACAAGGAATATAAAAATTTCTTGGCTGTTTTGCTTCCACTTAGATTCAATAAACTTTCGCTGTTGAGAACCACTTTACTCGCTATTACATAAGAAACTTCTTTGCTTTATAGGCTTCTTTTGCAGACGACGCATTAGGCTTCTACATGTTGCCATCTGTTGCCGTTTTTACGTACTGCTCACTCGCTATGCCGTTCATTCTTCTCCTAGATGTTCGCTAATTTTGTTAACTTTATTTTTATGTTATGTCAACATGAAATTTGATGTATATCAATATTTACAATAGCAGTATACATATTTTTCTATATAAATCAATATTATTCACAGATTCATCGTAATATCATGCTAGCCACAGTTCGTTTAGAGAAAATGCATGTTTGTACATTAGAACCTGAATGGTTGTCATGTTCATGACAGTTACACGAATTGATCATAATAATGTGGTGTGTTGTTGCATATACGAATAATATTTGTATTTATATAACTTTTATTGCTTATTTATAATTTTTCTGTGGAAATTATCTAAAATTGTCTAAAATAATCAGAAAGGAGGTGGAGATGCAAAGGAACACTCCTCCGAGTCCTACTAACATCATCATCAAAGTCAAAATAAAAGCAGAGATGGGGAGGGAATTCCCATTTTCAAGTTCCTTCCAACCCTACCACAAAGATCTTTCACGTGGTGACTGTGTTGGTTGTGGTTCCAAGTAGCATGGCAACAAAGAGATCCCTCGATTTTGTGGATGAAGGATTCGATAACATTATCCTGAAAGACACGACAGACACGCTGGCAATAAGAACAAATACTGAAACCGAAGAGGAGGCGATGAAATTGAAGGACACTTATTTTAAGAGAAATTACGTGAGCTTCGTCTATAAGAGTAAATACGCACCAAAGAGATTCCTTTACCATAAGAGACTGCAGTGCATACATGCTGGCAAGCGACATAAGGGAGTGAAAAAACTTTTACAGGGTACTACGCATTTATACCTTTTTTTTCTCACAAATATTTAGCTTTTGAGTAATGTCTACGCTGAATATGTATTGGAAGTACCGGAAAATCAGATAAAAAATACTACTGAACATGAGATGAAGTGTGCATAATTTTGATGTGGCCTTATGCCGAAAAAAAAAAAAAAGGTCACCATCCCCCAGAACATGTTACCAGAATTGATGTATTTCGATTTATTGTAGTGAGTGACACTGAAAAGGATATATTTTATAATGTAGATCTCGCCATTGGCATGTTGATTGTATGATTTGCAATACTGGCAGTGTCTGCAAGCACCAAATTGCTTGTGGTGAGACTGCTGTTATGAATCTACCTCAGGTGCTGGATAATACATAAAAATTTCGACACTGGTTAGCAGGAGTGGCTAAGAAGGGAACAGAAAAATTGCTACCAGTAGAATTTTTTTCGATGAAATTATAATATTCCATGACGTGCATGATGGTTCTAGTTGCATATTTGCGCTTCTCCTTCCATAAAGGTGGAAGCTGTGTCAATACCTCTAGAAAATGAGGTGGTCAGTGAGGCTGTGAGGACCAGAGATTAAGACAGGTAGCTGGGTACTGATAATTTATTTACAGACAAACTGGGTTGACATAGACAGGTGCGGACGGATATGTAGTGCAGTCTCGCACCGCAAACAGAAATGACTCCGAGACGGTAAATTTGTGTTTTCTTACAGACATTCATTTAGATATAGCAAAGCGTACAAATAATGGAATTGCATGTGTTATACATCGGCGGAAAGGCCGCGGAATGCTCTATCGGATGGAAGTAAGAACAACGCGACTTGATGATTGGTTACAATGAAAATAGGGAAAAAGCGTTGTCCTTACAAGGACACTTGATAGCTCGGTTAAAAATGAACCACCGCCTAATGACCATTTTGCAGCAGCAGCAGAAGTTTTTTCTGACTCACTGTATACACTGGGAGACAAAAAAGTTAAGTATATATATCTTAGTTTTACCAGACCACTGAGCTGAATAACAGTTCTCCTAGGGCTGGCCCGAAGGATTAGATATTTTTACGTGGCTAGGAAACAATTGGTCACCTAGCAACGGGACCTACAGTTTATTGTGGGATCCGAACCACATTATATCAAGAAATGGATTTCTATCACCAGAAATAAATTCCTCTGATTCCCAATTGCCGAGAATCGAACTTCGGACCACCGGATTGGTAGCCGAACGCGAAAACCGCACGTCCAACGAGGAGCTACTGGGAGGCAAAACTTCTTGCAATAGTGTAAGCTTTTTCATGAAGAAATGAAAGGTATTAAAGTCGACCAACAATCTAAGTAGCTCCTTACATTCTTATGGAGCATCATTTAAATTGTCTGGAGCTGGCAGGGGTAAAATACTTTGTCAACCAACATCAGTTGCTAGAGGCCCAGGTGGCATGCCAAGAGGAGTTGCCTCATTTGGAAAGGGCAGAAAAGGAAAGTCTGATTTGCTCGTAAAAGCAGCTAAACGTAAGAGAAACTTGGCACTCAATGTTGTGCTGAACCAGCAAAATGCCAAAAGCCATCAACATTAGTGAAGTGTTAAGTCCTGTGTCCTATCTTTGCTAGTGAATCTTCATAGTTCAAATTTCTGAGCTGTGGTACCCATCTTGTAACTGCTATTTGTACTTTCTTTAGTTTTATATTCATGCTTCTTTTTGAATGAGATCTCCATACAACTGCTGCCTACTCCAGAGTTGGTCTTCTGAAAGATAGTATCATTCCTTTCACCATTTCTTCATCCACTGTGAAAAGTACCTTTATATTTGCTAGAACTTCCTTGCACTTCTCATTTATCATTTCTGTGATCTTCAGATTATATTTTCTATTTACTATGACTCGTGTATGTGTCACCTACTAGCATCCATGTGCGTAGCAAGCTGCTTATATAATTATTATCTACAGACATTTATTGTAATAATGTTGAAAATGGGTTTATTTTTCTTACATTATATTTTTTTTGTCTAGTATGTATGTATTCTGGCACTTAAGAGCCCTCCTACTTGTCCTTTTACTATAAGTCTGCAGCAAGTAAGACAATTGATCTCGCAGCTTAATATTATCATTAGTATTATTTAGCAATAGAGGCTGATGTAAGATATTTTCACACTATAGACATTTATTTTTTTTAAACTCCATCATGTCCATGTTTGATGTACATAAAAAGTTCGTTCATTTATGCAACATTGTATACTGCAGTGTAGATGACAGAAAGTGATGAGCAGGTTGTAACAACAGGTAAAGCATGTATGGACAAGAAAGTTATAGCAGAAGTGAATATATCAAAGCAAAAAGGAAGGAACACAAACTAAGTATTGAACTTAAGGCTATTGTATCATGAAGTGAAAAGAATTTTTCTGAAGTGTACTATTTAAAAAAGGAAGGTTGAGCCTGTACAATTTTGACATGTGCAACTAGAATAATACTACAGAAGTGTGTCCAAGGATAAAAATTGAGAGAAAAAAAAATTTCGTATATGACTTTAATAATTTCACCAACATTCCTTTACCCAATTCATCAATGCCTCACACATTTATTTTCCACTTTGGCACTGTCTGCCCTCTTCAGTGCACTTGATAGTATGATGTCTCAAGCCATACAAACAGGTGGCTTTTCAAAACATTAATAACAAAAATAGGATTGCCTTCTCTTACATTCACCATTATCTTTCTTTAAGCAATTCTTTGGCAAGAAAGAGCATACAATACATTGGGGCTTGTGACTTTTGTCAACATACTGTGCTGGAAAATGCCTTTCAGTTAACCTACATTGAGTTTTGCTCCCTTTATAGCCTAACCCAGCGTCAATAATTTTTCCATGATTTTTTGTGATCCAGCATATTATTCGATAAGTGGGATTTTCAGTCTGCAAATGCAGCGTTAACTATTATGGGCTAAATGGATTGGTACCATCTTTTGCTCTTTCTTTTGTAAGGATTTGTTGAGCAAAGTTGATGAAACTTTCAACTCCCATGCCCCCTACCCCCATATACATACTATATTCTACATGAACACAGGGCTGGTCAATTCCTATCTCCCTTTTTTGACTGAATTTTATGTCCTCACAAAAGAAAAGCATAGAATAATTCCTAAGGTTAGGCTACACCTAGCGTAAAGAGAAAAATTAAAAGGGCAGTCAGCTGACTGATGAAAACAAGACAACATAAAGTATTTATGACAATAGTAAATTAAATATTGTGGTTTATTACTAAATGTGATGTTTACTCTATTGAAAATCTAAAGTTTATTTACAAATTCCTCTCGTATATAATAGTAAAAGAAAAAAGTTAGCCCACACGTCAGCTGACGAATGTAAACAAAACTTCGGGTTTAGGAAACAAAGCTCCTTTCTGAATGTGCAAGTCATTTGACTATTATTTATATTGATTAAGTAAATATATATAATAATATCTGGAAACACCATCAACTGCCACATTTTGAGCTTCATTTACGATGAAATGCGATATATTTGTGTAATTGTCATGGCAACCGTTCACATCCTAATGTAAACAAACTTTCACTTTCGCTAAACAAACATTGGCTAATAAATTTATGAATAGATCGATTTACATAATATATGCATATTGCTATCGTAAAATATGGATATATATCACAATTTCATGTTTACATAACATAAAAATAATAAAAACCTAACAAAATAAGCTAATGACTGGTTGAGGAATGGAGAGGGCAGTATGGCGGAGCAAAATGCGCGGGAATATGCTACCCGGCATCGGTCTTCACCTCGCGTTTTTAGTTAAGATATTTGTGTGTAAATACCAATGTTGTTGATATATTAGCATTCACGTAAGTGCTTATTAGTATGCGTGTTCTCATTAATATACCAGCTCGGATAAAAAAAATCCCAATATGTTAATTGCTGTTTGGTTCTGTAACCGGAGGATGGAGTCTCGCCTTTGTACCGAGGTGAGTACCTGATGTTGAGAGTCTATTTTGCTTAACTGGCGTTGGTAGTTTTCATGTGCTGTGATTTTAGAGCAATTATGATGTGAGGCAGTTTTTTCCCCGTTGAATTTGAGGTAGATCTAAGTAGTAGGATTGGTCGAAGTTAGCATAGGCTACCCTACATTTCGAATGTTCGAATTTCATAATGGTTCCATAATCTAGGTAAGTCGCTTTACTGAAAAATACTGAATAGTATAACTGTATGATTGTTGTGGAAATTTTCTATGACCTGTATGATTAATGTGCATAGGGCTAAGATAGGCTACATGATTGTCATTTGCAGTAGATTTACCCAAATTATGGGAGACTTGTCCATGCTAGTGGTTTATTAGATAATAGGATACACCGTTCCCGCAGATTTGCTGTACTTGACATATGATTTTATTGCACTTAATTTTGTATCCTTTTACGTGTAGTATGTTACATAGAGGGTATTGAAAAATGTTAACTACTAGTTCATAGTAATTCATTATAAAACTTGTATGTAGTACCTTGAGTGAATAAAGATTGGGAAGCCATATAAAAGGTAAATCATATTTTGTGGTAAAATTTCGTGAGTAGGCTAGGCCTAGGCCTACACGGGTGTGTTTCAGAAGGTTTTTCAGGCAGTTTTGCTTTTAGCTCTTCACCTCGCCGTTCTGTTCGTCCTAAAATTCGACAAACTGGGTCATATCTAGCCTGTTAAATTGCCCCAGAACACCGAAACGCGAATTCTTGATTGATCAGTAGACATTTGAATGAATATTTAACAGCATTTTAAGTAAGGTTTCATTTATATAATTAAACTTGAAAATGATCACAAAACAAGGCATATATAAGTAAAATCATGAATCAAAATCCAGTAGGATGCATTCACTCATATGGAAGATGTAAACTCGCGGGGTCGGGTTAAGCTTGGGTAGCCCGAGATTAGTTGAGAGGTTACGATGTATCCTTGCTGAAATATGGATTTTTGCGTATTTTGTTTTTTTAACGGCAGTTTTCGCTGAAGTCCACAGGCCTAGTTTGTTGAATTTTAAGGGGGCAAAGAAGGAAAGTAGCAATAGCCTACAGACATTTGTGGTTTGCAAACGAAGTTTGTTGAATTTTAAGGGGGCAAAGAAGGAAAATAGCAATAGCCTTTAGACATTAGTGGTTTGCCAACGAAGTTAAGATGAGAATCATTCGAAACACCAGCGATCTTTAAGTCTAAGTTCAGCCCTATAGGAAGGAGAGCGCAAGGTGAGAAGGGGTGAAAAAAGTAAAAAATGTCAGGTGTTAGTGTCTAATCCATAGATTTTGAGGTCACTGAGATGAATAGTGACACTCCTGATGTCCTGTAAGTTTAAGTTCAACTCCTGATAGGAGTTGGGGGTGAGAAAGGTGAAATATAAAAAAATATAAAATGCCAAGAATGTTGGCCAGTGTATGTGAATCAACTACCTTAACAGGAGAGAGAGAGAGAGAGAGAGAGAGAGAGAGAGAGAGAGAGAGAGAAGAGAGAGAGAGAGAGAGAGAGAGAGTTTATCGGTTTTCATTGTTTTCCCAGGTATTGCTGGGTTGGTCTGCTAATTATATATATGTATGTATGTAAATAATCAACTCAATCACGTGTGAAACAGAATTAGATTTCACACTAGGTCATTCAATTGAAAGACAAGACTGCTGCCAACCAAGCCACACCAGCCATCACAAATATGTTTCGTGAGCAAGCTCCATACGGCAGGGATTTTGGGAAATATTTTCCAATAGTGTTTTAATCCTCGTTAACTGCAGCAGAATTTTATCATCGGCCGATCCTATATAATCAGGCCATGATTACTGATTTACGAGGACTATAGTTAGTGATCGGCAGATTTGTAGGTCGAAACTTTGTGATTAAAGACCTTTCTCTGATCCGGTCCCTCCTCGCCCTCCTTCGTTAAGTCCCTTTTGTTGGAATCGGTTGGTGTTGGCGCCAGCAGATTTCCGGGGGTCGTGGGGGTGTGGGTGGGGGTTGCTCTGGGCTCCCACTTCGGGACGTCCTTCGTCTGGGGAGTGAAAAAGACGAAATAAACCGTCAGCAGACCAGACCCGTCGAAATGGTTTGGATTTTGCTGCCTGATGAAAGATGGACGAGCGACCCAGCCCCATGATTTCGCTTTCAAATGATTCCGTATCGCAAATAATATTGACGAAGGCATTTGAGAGTCTGAATCCTTTTTTTATACCGCTAATATATCTCAGTGTACCTAAAACTTTCATTTTGTCTGGGAGGAAACCTTTTTTTATTACGCACAATCGCAGATTACCGCGATAGTAGGAATGTTGTCGTTTTGTGTAATAATGATGGGTTTAACATATTTGTAAAGAGCAGCTAGGCCTTTGCTGTGACTGAAATAGAAGGAAATGCTATACGGTAAGTATGGTTGTTTTGTAGCCATAATGTCTTTTAAGATGTTTTGAAGCCCAGATGTCTTTGATATTTTGAAACCCTGATGTCTTGAAATGTTTTGAAGCTTATTTGGCTTTTGATGTTTTTAAGCCCAGACGCCTCTCGATGTCTTGAAGTCCCGGTGTGTCTCAATTTTTTTACACCTGATATATTTCGATGTTATTAAGTCCTGGTGTGTCACGATTTTTGGAAGCCTTGATATATTTCGATGTTTTTAAGTCCTGGTGTGTCTCGATTTTTGGAAGCCTTGATATATTTCGATGTTTTTAAGTCCTGGTGTGTCTCGATTTTTGGAAGCCTTGATATTCGAGTTTTTATCCTGGTTCTATGGCCCTATATTTCGAGTTTGTAAGTCCTGTAAGTGTCGATGAAAGCCCTGAAATTTCGATGTTTGTAAGTCCTGGTGTGTCTCGATGAAAGCCCTGATATATTTCGATGTTAAGTCCTGTGCTCGATGGAAGCCTTGATATATTTCGATGTTTTTAAGTCCTGGTGTGTCTCGAGTTTTGTTACCCCTGATATATTTTGATGTTTTTAAGTCCTGATGTCTCGTGTTTTGAAGTCCAGATGAAATTCTGTATGCATAGTAATTTAATCTAGACTCATCTGTAAGCTCCTTGATCAATCAAATTCCCGGCCTTTCTCTCTCTCTCTCTCTCTCAATTGCAGTCCTTATTGCCATGGCTTCTGCTACATTCAGTGTTGAGGTGGACCTTCACGTATCTTTATATCATCGCCCTCTGTCGTGAAAGAACATTTCCCACAATCTAGGGCCCCGTAGGCGGCTAGGTGCCGTCAGTGCACCTCATTCGGTGCAATGTAGGCATTACTTAAGGTTCTTTGAAGCGTCCCTTCGCCTCTTAGCTGCAACTACTTTCATTCCTTTTACTGTACCTCCATTCATATTCCCTTTCTTCTCTCTTACTGTCCACCCTCTCCTAACTATTGTTTCATAGTGCAACTACTGCGAGGTTTTCCTCCTGTATCACCTTTCAAACCTTTCACTGTCAATTTCAGTTCCAGCGCTGAATGGCCTTAGTTGCCCCAGTGCTTGGCATAAAGTCAGAAATCTATATAAATCAAGAAAAGGAAGTAAACCCTAGATTATGATTCACTTCCTTTTCTTTCGTTGAACCAAACATGAAGGCTACGTTGTTATTTTTATATATTGCGCAGAATATTCATTCGTGATGAGGATGAAGTATGATATCCCTTTTAGATAAGCCATCCATCTTCCTTTTGAGAGAGGAAGACGTGGACATTTCTTAATTGAAACGAGGTATCTGAGAAGTATAGCGTGAAGAAGACTCTTCCGAATCTTGAGAAATGTTGATCTTATTACGAGTCCTGAATAAACGAGATTAATGTCTTGGTTGTGAATGATCTCAGGGGCAGGATCTCACTCGTTTAGCAAAGAGTTTTTAGGAGATGTCATACTAAAAGTCCAGGATTTGCTACATATTGAAAGTCCAGGATATGCTAGATATTAAAAGTCCAGGATATGCTAGATATTAAAAGTCCAGGATATGCTAGATATTAAAAGTCCAGGATATGCTAGATATTAAAAGTCCAGGATATGCTAGTTATTAAAAGTCCAGGATATGCTAGATATTAAAAGTCCAGGATATGCTAGACTTCATTTATTGGATAAAGATTGAGTCCCCTTCTTAGTGCTTTGAGGTTCTTGCGTCACAGTAATTACTACAAGGAATTGCAAGTTGGTACAGTACTTTTTCTTCTAAATTATGTACTATATTAAGTTAAGTATATCTTAGTTTAACCAAAGCACTGAGCTGATTAACAGCTCTCATAGGGCTGGCCCGAAGGATTAGATATATTTAACGTGGCTAGGAACCAATTGGTCACCTAGCAACGGGACTTACAGCTTATTGTGGGATCCGAACCACATTATATTGAGAAATGAGTTTCTATCACCAGAAATACATTTCTCCGATTCCACGTTGGCCGCGCCGAGAATCGAACTTAGGACCACCGGATTGGTAGTCAAGCGCGAAAACCACTCGTCCAACGAGGGACTATATACATGATATATAGCTTTGTATACAGGGTGTAACACAAGTTTATGCAAATATTTCGTGAAATGAAAGAAAAGGTCATGCTAAGCAGAAAATGTTCTACAAACATGTATTTTAAGGCTTCGTTTCTCCGTAAGGCGAAATGTTAAAATAACCGGTTTTCCTTAACTCTGCGCTCAGGGATATTTGGTGGTGGTGTTGACGAAGTGCATTAGGCAATTGGATCCTAGTCTTTTACTTATGACTTTTTTTTTTCTCGCAGGTTTTTGAAAAATTTAACATTACACTCCTTTCAAATAGTAAATCACCTGCGAACAGACTTCACTGTAATCTAATATAAATGATTAGCTTTACGTATCAAGAAAGTATGTAAATGTCACGGAATTGTTGAATCAGGAGTCAGGACCAGGCCTATGCTGAAAGAGTGATAATGACAGTAATCATGATGACGAGGGAATGTAGGTAGCGAGGTTACTGCACTTTGAACACAGTCAGCTTTTCTACCTTTTTCGATTACTGTATGAATATAGTAATACGTACAACCGTTTTCAGGAAAAGACTGAATAAAGTTAATTTTCCATAAAGTTTCCATTCTTTTTCGTCTCACAAGATAACAAAGGATTTTCTTGAGTGTATTTTCCCCTTCGATTGGTGTATGATGAATACTTTTGGTGGAGAGCGAGAGATTTTTTAAAATACGTTCGAGATCTTTGATCGGTGTTTAAGGAATAGGCCTATCTTCGAGGGAGGGGAGATTCCTTTCGGCTTACTTTTCTTTTCTTTATCAGGGTCCAGTAAATACAATTGACGGAGAGGGAGAAGGTTTCAGTGATACTTGCATTTTCCCCTTTATTCAGTATCTAGAGAATACATTTGATTTGGAAGTATTTTATTCGCATCGGCCTAATCGCCGATTTCCTTTTTTTACAACAATAGACTTTATTGTTGCAAAACCCATAAATAAACATCATCTCCATATTCCACAAAACTGGAACAGTAAGGCATTGTGTCAGTTTCTTGCTCACAAAATGAATAAGGAATCTGACACTTCAACTAACCCGAACACGCTCTTGCCGGAAAAGTCAGTGGGGCTGTGACTAACAAGTGATCAGCACCATTCCCCCCAGTGCCCCCCCCCCTCCCCCATAGCCGTGGTACTCCGACATCTTACTTGGCTATTGAATGATGACGGTTATTTTGAAAATTCAGCCTTAAAAGGCATATGTGTATAGAACATTTTCAACTCAGAATTACTTTTTCTTTCATTTCTCGAAATATTTGCATAAACTCTTGTTACCCCCTGTCTATTATTATTATTATTATTATTATTATTATTGCCGTGCCAATTAGGGGCTAACCTTCCCGATAGGGACACACCATTTTTATTAACCCTTTGTTTTGGTGGCGTGACTCCTTATATGGAGAGGACAACATTCGGTTTGCAATAAGAATAAATACATTGTGGTTCCGACAGATTTCGTAGAATACCTGATTAGCTTTTACCGGAAAATAAAAAAAAATTTCAAAATGCTTTGGGAAGCCCTTTTTTTTCTCCTATTAAAAATACCAGTACCAGAAATGTTAGGCTGCCTCTTAGTTTCATTCCAGCCAGTTTTCCATTGCAGTATAAAATTAAATATTGCTTAGTGCGGTTTACTCACAGAGAGAGAGAGAGAGAGAGAGAGAGAGAGAGAGAGAGAGAGAGAGAGAGATTCAGTTACAAAGTCCATAATGTCCAGCACGGGCTTTTACTTATAGCATCTCGCGTCATTCATTGGCTCGAAGTGATTAAGAGGCCTAAGATAAAAATGATAAAATAAGATAGTATGCAAGTGAAAATATGTCGTGTGAAAAAAAAAAACGGGTAGGATTACAAACTCTTTTGAAACCCTCAGGTGCCCGTCGTCAGTGAGAGAGAGAGAGAGGGAGAGGAGAGAGAGAGAGTAGCCAATCCTGGCAAGTTGTAGATGGCTGAAAAATTTATCGTAAGGAACAGAGCGAGAAAATGAAATATCTACCAATATTCCAAAGAGTATTTAACTTACCGAAGACCGTAAGTAAAAAAAAATATAAATATTTAGGAGTAAGGATCGATAAAAAAAAAAAAAAAAATTGAAGTTATCAGTTGCTGCGCCTTAAAGGGAGGGGGGGGGGGGGGGGACGCGTGGTGGTATTCTCTCTCCAAGAGACCAGTGTCGTGTGCTCTCAGTACTGGATGGAACTTGGCCTAATTTTGCCCCGTAAATTACTGTAGCATGTGATGTTTCATTATGCTCTACTTTTATCCCCCTTCAGCAAGGCGATAGAGGGCAAGGTCAAACCGTAAAGAACTCGATCGTCAGACGTTAGACGGCCGAACATGGAAAAGGAACGTTAATATTAGTGGGAGAAAAAGGGAAACTGCCAATCAAAGTGATTAACAATGACTTAATGCTGCTTGCGGAGAAAGTCTTCGTGTTGGGAAGTGCTATACTGTTGTTGAGCTTTGTCGAGGAGTCCTGTAAATGGATTCATGGATTTCTGTGGTATATAAATATTATTCTTGTTATGTCGCGGATTATCACGATTTTGTACATGAAGTATCTTGAGTTCACCTCGAATCATCAGTACTCACAAATGGTCTTTTGCTAGTGAGAAGGAAGTTTGTACTGTGGAATGCACATAAAAGACAACTCCGAGGCCTGAGATTTGGAGTTTTGATTGGATGTAGGATAGGAGGAAGGAAGGATTGTGGGCGTTAGCTGCTCGTTTCTATTTCTCTTGGCACGAAACTGGTGCTACTCCCACTGGTGGTTCTGTTGTTTCATTCCGTGGTGTTTTGGGTTGTAATTGGCTGGGTTGCCGTTGTAAGTATTGGTGTCGGTCTAGGACTCTCTAGGTAGCCTTGTTCTTCCCTTCAAGTGGGCAGTGCAAGCTAATCTAACACTACATTGTTTGAACTAGGCATGATGGCTCAGAACAGCTGGGACAATTTGGACTAATAGGTTACCGTTTTTTAGATTTCGTATCTCGTGCTGTAAATGTCAGAAATAATAGGACCCCTGCAATTTTTCTGGTGAAGACCCTAGCGCTGACAAAAAGAAACAACTGACTGGTAGGCTCGGGTGTGGGGATATATCGTCCTTATCCTCAGTCATACTACGCTCGGAACTGATCCTTTAAAGGTCGCCAGAGTGAAGGAGCATTCTATTTGGTTTGCACCCTAGGGCATCGATAGTATGAGGAAGCTGCAGAAGTGTGTTCACAGGGAGCCCATTGGGTAATTGCACATGATAGCCTCGTTCAGTTTTTAACATGCGTTCAGTAGTTTAAAATCAGCGTTGGCCTTAAGGAAGTCGAATGTCGCTTTTTAATTTGGGGTGATGGTAAATTCTTCCCCGTGATCAGGTCTTGCAGTGATGACGACGATGTTAGGGTTATTCCAGTATATTTTTTTTATTTAAATCAAAGTTTATTAATTTTACAAACGTCGCAATTTTCATTTAAACGATTTTTACAGTAATATATGTTATATATACATAATAATTCGAGTTTAACTATAGTTTTAAGGACTTCTTTCATAAGCCCGAGACTGAGGAGGAGGAGGAGAGTAGGTTAGAGTACGTAAGAGGGAGAGGAGGGGTGGGGGCTTGTGGGGAGGAAGAGGAGGAGGAGGAGGAAGGGGAAAGTGGTTGAAGAGGTTCTCTACTTGCAGACAGAGCTAACAACCCGAAGACTTGTCTTCGAGGAACGAGTCGTACTTCGTTATCACTGCCGTAACTATTAAAACTTCTGATCCCAATAAACGGTAGTAGAATGCGAGTAATAAGGCGGTAAAACTGACAACAGTCAGGGGCATAACCACTGACCAGGTCAGTGTGGGGGAGGAAGTCTTATTGGGTGAGACTTAATGTAAAGCTCACCGTCAACAGCAGCTTAACCAAATCCTGCACTTCCTTCCGCATGTTTTAAAAGTCCCTCCTTGTACAACGGGCTGATCCAGGGTCAAGAGACATTGCTGGTAAAAGACCCCTTTAACCTACAGCTACACCAACAACAATAACGTTATTTCTTATTTCACTGCCACGCTCACACTGGAGAAACTAGTGTAATGCCAAAGTTAAGGGATGCAGATCTAAGTGAAATTGCTTACACACACACACACACACATATATATATATATATATATATATATATATATATATATATATATATAATATATATATATATATATAATATATATATATATATATATATATATATATATATTATATCTATATATTATTATATATTGCTACTTTCAAAATTCATGTTTGCCCTCTTTGTAGATTGTGTAACATTTTTTCAGATTCCTAGAGAGCTTAGCGTTAGGATGTTTTAAAATGTGTGTTCAGATTTCACATAACATAATATTATAAAAGAATATATATATTATAACATAGAATGTAAAAAGAGAGATTTTCTTTCTGTTCGAAACTATGAATGTTTAACTTTTATGTCAACACTGTAAGATTAGAGGGTCTGCGAGATCCGTTTGCTTTCCTAAATCTGTCAACGCATGTGATAGCGATAGAATCGACTCTTGCGTTGTTATGAAAACATGTCAATCTTAATTATCGCTCAACCTCCATTGCAGTCGAGTACGTGTCTTTTTTTTTTTTTTAACAGACTGGACTCGTACGCATGTCTTTGATCAAAGCCACATGGAGATTGCACATTTCTTTATGATGATTGCGTCAGATTTCGAAGCTACTGGAAGCATTCGTGCCAAAAACGTTTTTGACATCTGCCCTGTCCAGCTTCCGTAAAGGAAGAGATTTCATTATATCATAGAACCTCGAGGTGGTTAGATCTCCCTCTCTCTCTCTCTCTCTCTCTCTCTCTCTCTCTCTCTCTCTCTCTCTCTCTCTCCCGCGACATCCTTGAGATTATATTAACATAACGTAAACTGGTCACTCGTAACTTAGAATTTCATATTTGATATTTCTTAGAGTTTATTTAGTGTTATTTAGTTTCTTTTGTGGAATCTGAACAAACATTGTTTCGTAACGGCGCCTGGTTTTTGTGGAAGTGTGATTCAAGCCTGCAGCAGAGAAAGAAAGAAATTGGTATACCAAGGTAAAGTGTGTTATATTTTTATTAGTTGCAACTAATAACTAAAAGTTAATGGGAAAAGTGTTTGGTTAACTAATAACTAATAATTGTTAGGAACAGTGATTAACTAATAACTAATAATTGTTAGGAACAGTGATTAACTAATAACTAATATTTAATGGTTATGATGGTTTTGTTAACTAATAACAAATAACAGGTGGTTATGAAGGTTTGGTAAAAACTGATGGTTATAATGTTTTGATTGAAAACATTTACACTTTGACACATTGATGATTTTTTGTGTTTGCGTTTGTTCCATTGTTTGTGCACTATTTCATTTTGTTATTGAAGTGTGTCTTTTTATTTTATATTTTCATTTGCATTCACAATTTAATTGACTTAGTTGTTTTCATTGCTTAATCATTGCACATTTAATTAAATTTAACATTTGGGAATTAATTTGCATTTACTTAGAATTCTTTTCAAGTTTTGTTGTTGTTTAGCACTTGTGAATTAATTTCAAATTTTCAATTATTGCCTAACACTTTTGAATTTTGATTAAATTAATTTTCTTGAATTTTGTGATAAATTAATTTTGATTTAATTTTACTTAATTTGATTCAAGAATTAATTAAACTTTACTTTGTTTTCAAGTAACAGTAATTTTCCCTGATATTGTGAATTTCACTTATAAATTTTGAATTTAATAATAAATTTTTGTATTTAAAATGTTATATTGTTTTTATTTTTATACCAGTATATATGATTATGATTATATTGATGATAGGTAGAAGCATAGAGTGGTAATTGATTTGCTTTCCTTCAATTTACTTGAAGTGACTTAGAACCAGGGAAGTACTTAGAACTTCTGAAAATCAGGGAAAAGGAAATACTTAGAACTTTTGGAGAAAGTTGTTGATGGAGTGATGCCCTTTGATTAATTTAATTACTTACAAGATTACCTCACACCTGTTTTGATGAACTTAGTCTGATTTTCTGCAATACTGGTAAGTGTTAAGGGATCACTGTTGCCTTTAGAGTATTCAGTCGTTTAATACGTGTTAATACGTGGTGAGGTAATAATTGATAAATGGTAACCAGATACTTGGGACTTCGTAACATTGTTTAATGGTGCCCAGAGACCAGGGAAAGCAGATTTCATTATCACTCTAGAATATACTGGTGTGTTAGGGATATATTTGTTAGGAGAGTGACCATATAATTTTGTTTTACATTTATTGTATTGAATTGTAAGTTGATAACTTAGAGGAAAATGGCTCAGTTCAAGGTTCAAGAATTTTTAGCAGCCCCTTCCATCCAAGTTTTGTCTGAAACCACTCTGAGTAGAGCACAGTGGAGCGCTTTAGCAGTGGCATGTGGTGGTTATGTGTCTACTAGTATGGTAAAGGTACAAATAAGATGTATTGCTATGGAATCATTGATAAACTCTGGTACAATAACTGATGAAGATGAGTTAGAATTGGCTCAAGAGTTGTTGAATGTAGCACATGCTGATCTCATAAATAAACAAGCAGAAAAAAAAGAGAAAAGTGATGCAGAGTTAGAGCTTAGACGCATTGAAGCAGAAGAGAATTTGATTAAGCTAAAAATGCTTGCTGAAAGAGAGAGAATGCAAGCTGAAAGAGAAAGAATAGACAGGGAAAAACAAGAAAGAAGAGAAAGAGAAGAAGAAAAAGAGGCAGAAGAGGAAAGAGGAATCGCAAGATATTAAAGGGAAATGGAATTAATAAAAGCTAGATCCACATTACCTGTAACACCGTCTAACCCTAACTAAGGTAATCAAGACCCTGTATTTGATGTAGTGAGAGTACAGAAGTTAATCCCTAAGTTTACTGAAGAAGCTCCAGATGAGTTTTTTGATCACTTTGAGAAAGTGGCGTCAGGTATGGGATGGCCAGAGGATAAATGGTCAGTTTTGCTACAAAGTGTCTTGATTGGTAAAGGGAGAAGTGCTTATCTAGCCTTAACAGCTGATCAGTGTAAAGACTACAAGGTACTTAAACACAGTGTGCTACAAGTTTACCAGATGACCCCAGAGTACTACAATGAGAGATTCAGAAATTTAAGAAAAGATGAGAAGGGAACATTCTTAGATTATGCTTACAAAGTGAGAAGGTGTTTCAAACGTTGGTTAGAAGCTGCTAAAGTTAAAACTTTTGATGAGCTAGAAGAGTTACTTGTTCTTGAACAGTATCTTAAGGGAATTCCTGAACATATAAGAGCCTATTTAAGAGAGAGAGAAGTGAAGAAACTTGACAAAGCTGCTACACTAAGTGAAGATTATATTATAATCAGTAGTAAACGTAATTACAATGTCAAGTACCAGAGTCAACAATGCCCAGGTTTTAAGTCTTTTCCAAATAACAGGAACAAATTTAATGGGAAACCTTTAAGTGATAATACCAAAGAGTAACAACAAGGTATAACCACTCAGCAACTAATGTGAAATCCTCATCCAGTTTTTCAAGACAGTTACAGAAACCTAATGTTGTCTGTTTCAAGTGTGGAAGAGTAGGACACTACAGTCAAGAGTGTTACCGGAATCAACAGCAGTCAAAGCCAGTTGGTCAAGTTGTAAAAGGCGACCAGGTGAAACAAACTACGAAGAGCAGTGTGGGAAAGAATCAGACTCCAGAGAAGAATGAAACTAAACAAGCTGAATGTTTAGCAACCAGTGGAAATGTTACCTCAAGCAGTGAGTGGCTTAGCAGTGTGGAGGCTTTTAAGCCATATATCTATGAGGGTATGCTGTCAACTCAAGAAGGAAGTATGCAGGTACCAGTCAAGATATTACGTGATACAGGGAGTAACCATAGTGTGGTAGTACGTGGTTCTCACCTTCAGTTGGAGAAGAGTCTCGCAGGAGATTCAGTTATTTTGAAGGGTATAGGAGGAGAGGAAGTAACTCCTATATGCCGCTTACACCTGTCATGTGAATTGGTGTCGGGGAATGTTGATTTTGCTGTAAAGGACTCACTGGCTGTGGAAGGTATACATGTTCTGTTGGGGAATGAAGTTGGTGGTGTGCCATTTATTCCTTGTCCTGTAGTGACAGACAAACCATTAAGGATTAGTCCTACAGTAGAGTTGGAGAAGAATAACCCCCACCTGTTTCCTAGTTGGGTAACTACCAGAAGTATGAAGAGGACTACGACTGCATGTGAAGAAACTGAGGATTTACACACCCAAGAAGGATCAAGTGAAGGATCTTTGTGCTTAGAAGAATTGTATCAGGGATGTGAAGTTTCCCAAAGTGCTGACCAAGAAGAGATTTCCCAAGAAGATGAAGAAGATGATGACGACGATGAAGAAGAAGAACCTGATGTTCCTGAAGAGACTCCGAGTAGTCAAAGTGTTACTGAAGACAGTAGTGAGACTGTAGCTGAGTTAGCAGATATTGAGAATACAACCCTTGAAGTTGGTGAAGTGACAAGAGAGAAGCTGATGGACTTGCAGAAGAAGGATGCATCGTTAACTGATTTGTTCTTCAGAGTTGTTGATCGAGAAGAGATGCAACAAACTCCTACCTGCTATTATCTGAAGGAAGGTTTGCTGATGAGGAAGTATAGACCTACAGATATACCAGGAGATGCTGTATGGGGCGAATATCATCAAATTTTGATTCCATATCCATTGAGAAAGCAAGTGGTTGCAGTAGCTCATGAGTCTGGACATATGGGAATCAGGAAGACTGTGGAGAAGATCATGAAATATTTTTTCTGGCCTGGACTTCACAAAGATGTTAGCAGGTTCTGTCGTGAGTGTCATACCTGCCAGATAGCTGGAAAACCGAATGAAACCATCAAGAAAGTCCCCGTACAACCTATAGAAGTTAGAGGAGAACCCTTAGGCAAAGTGATTATAGACATGGTTGGACCACTACCGAAGACAAAGAAGGGAAATGAGTATTTGTTAACATTAATGTGTCCTGTGACAAGATATCCAGAAGCAATCCCTGTTAGAAACATATCTGCCAAGATAGTTACTGAAAAACTTGTGGAGTTTTTCTCAAAGTTTGGTATACCAGAGATAGTACAAAATGACAGAGGAACAAACTTTACTTCAAAGTTATTCCAGGATGTGATGAATTTATTAGGAGTGAAACAACAGTTATCCACTGCCTATCATCCAGAAATTCAAGGTGCCTTGGAAAGGTTCCATCAAACATTGAAAAGTATGTTGACAAAGTATTGTTCTGAGTCAGGAAGAGAATGGGATGTTGGTTTACCATTAATGTTGTTTGAAGTTAGGGGTGCTTATCAAGAAAGTATGGGATGTTCACCTAATGAGATTATTTTTGGAAGAGAAGTTAGAGAACCGTTGAAGATTCTTGCAGAAAATTGGGAAGAAAATCAAGAGGAAAGCCAAGGAGAGTATGTGAAGAATTTAAGGAAAAGGTTGAAAGAAATTAGAAAATTCTCTTTAGAAAACTTGAAAATGAGTCAAGAGAAAATGAAAAGGAGATTTGATGCTAAGGCTAAGCTAAAAAGTTTTAGTGTTGGTCAACAAGTGTTAGTGTTCTTACCTGTCAAGAGATTTCCCCTCACTAATAAATTTCAAGGTCCTTACAAGATAATTCAGAAGTTAAGCGATAGAACTTATGTGATTGAAACACCAGAAAGAAGAAGACAAAGGAAGGTACATGTGAACCTCTTGAAACCTTATTTCTCAGAAACTAAAACTGAAACTGTGTCAGTAACCCAAACAACTTTATCTACAGAAGATGATGATGGCTATGAATTGGGAGCTGCAAGCAAGATGAATAATTCTTCAATTTTGGAAAATTTGGAGGATAAACTGAAACATCTGAGTGTTGAACAAGGTGAAGACTTAAGTGAAGTAATTAGAAGTTTTCCAGAAATTTTTTCAGATGTGCCTAGACATACTGATCTGACCAAGCATGAAAGCAAAGAGCCTATCGCTTATTACCGTATCATCGAGATGTTTTGAAGAAGGAAGTTGAGTATTTGCTGCAACATGGATTAGCAGAACCCAGTTCAAGTCACTTCAGTTCTCCATGTGTGTTAGTGAAGAAGCCAGATGGTTCATTTAGGATTTGTACTGATTATAGGAAGCTGAATTCTATCAGTGTGGCTGATAATTATCCTTTGCCTCTTATAGATCAGTTACTTGATAATATTGGGCAAGCCAAGTTTGTTTCCAAGATAGACCAGTTGAAAGGATATTATCAAATTCCCTTAGATGAGAATGCGAAGTTGCTGTCAGCTTTTATTACTCCTTTTGGACTGTATCAGTATACTGTTCTGCCGTTTGGTCTGATGAATGCACCTGCAACATTTCAACAAGTGATGGATCAACTGCTAGGATCAATAGAAGGATTAGGTGTATACCTGGATGACATAGTGATTTACTCTACAACGTGGGAAGAACATCTGAAGATTCTGAGGAAAGTTTTCGAGAAACTTCAAGAAGCAGAATTAACAGTCAACTTAGAGAAGAGTGAGTTTGGCAAGGAAACTGTACAGTATCTTGGGTTTGAAGTTGGGAAAGGCCTTCTTGCTCCAGTAAAGCTAATGTAGAAGGTATCTGTAAGGCTACCCCACCTACTACTAGGAAACAGCTACAAAGATTTTTGGGGATGGCTGGATTCTATCGTTGTTTTTGCCCAAATTTCTCAGCCGTAGTAGCTCCCTTGACAGACTTAACTAGTCCCAAAGCTAAATTTATTTGGACTCCAGAGTGTCAAGAATCCTTTGAGAAGGTAAAAGCCATTTTAACTTCAAGACCAGTACTTCAAGCTCCAGACTTCGACAAGAAATTTGTGATACAAGTTGATGCGTCGGACTGTGGTGTTGGAGCTGTTCTACTTCAAGAAGATGAAAATAATATCTACCATCCTGTGTGCTTCATGTCTACAAAATTGAAAAAACATCAGAAAGTATACTCGACAATTGAGAAGGAAACTTTAGCCTTAATCACCGCATTGAAAAAATTTGAATTGTATGTGAATAGACCTAGGAATGAAGAAATTTTAGTGTAGTCTGATCACAATCCACTATCATTTATCCAGACAATGAAAAACCATAATCAAAGACTGACCAGGTGGTCTTTGTGCCTGCAACAGTATAACTTAAGAGTGCAGCACATTAGTGGCAAAAACAATGTAGTTGCTGATTATTTATCTTGTAGCGAATCGTTGAATTCAACACCGTGAAAAAAATCTTCTGTGGGGAGGTATATAATATATTGCTACTTTCAAAATGCATGTTTCCCCTCTTTGAAATGTCATGTAGATTGTGTAACATTTTTTCAGGTTCCTAGATAGCTTAGAGTTAGGATGTTTTAAAATGTGTGTTCAGATTTTGCATAACATAATATTATAAAAGAATATATATATTTTAACGTAGAATGTAAAAAGAGAGAGATTTTCTTTCTGTTCGAAACTATGAATGTTTAACTTTTATGTCAACACTGTAAGATTAGAGAGTCTGCGAGATCCGTTCTTTCCTAAATCTGTCAACGCATGTGATAGCGATAGAATCGACTCTTGCATTGTTATGAAAACATGCCAATCTTAATTATCGCTCAACCTCCGTTTCAGTCGAGTACGTGTCTTTTTTTTAACAGACTGGACTCGTGCGCGTATGTCTTTGATCAAAGCCATGTGGAGATTGCACATTTCTTTATGATGATTGCGTCAGATTTCGAAGCTACTGGAAGCATTCGTGCCAAAAAAGTTTTTGACATCTACCCTGTCCAGCTTCCGTAAAGGAAGAGATTTCATTATATCATAGAACCTCGAGGCGGTTAGATCTCTCTCTCTCTCTCTCTCTCTCTCCCGCGACATCCTTGATATTATATTAACGTAACGTAAACTGGTCACTCGTAACTTAGAATTTCATATTTGATATTTCTTAGAGTTTATTTAGTGTTATTTAGTTTCTTTTGTGGAATCTGAACAAACATTGTTTCATAACGGCGCCTGGCTTTTGTGAAAGTGTGATTCAAGCCTGCAGCAGAGAAAGAAAGAAATTGGTATACCAAGGTAAAGTGTGTTATACTTTTATTAGTTGCAACTAATAACTAAAAGTTAATGGGAAAAGTGTTTGATTAACTAATAACTAATAATTGTTAGGAACAGTGATTAACTAATAACTAATATTTAATGGTTATGATGGTTTGGTTAACTAATAACTAATAACAGGTGGTTATGAAGGTTTGGTAAAAACTGATGGTTATAATGTTTTGAGTGAAAACATTTACACTTTTACACATTGCTGATTTTTTTTGTGTTTGTGTTTGTTCCATTGTTTGTGCACTATTTCATTTTCTTATTGAAGTGTGTCTTTTTATTTTATATTTTCATTTGTATTCACAATTTAATTGACTTAGTTGTTTTCATTGCTTAATCATTGCACATTTAATTAAATTTAACATTTGTGAGTTAATTTGCATTTACTTAGAATTCTTTTCAAGTTTTGTTGTTGTTTAGCACTTGTGAATTAATTTCAAATTTTCAATTATTGCCTAACACTTTTGAATTTTGATTGAATTAATTTTCTTGAATTTTGTGATAAATTAATTTTGATTTAATTTTACTTAATTTGATTCAAGAATTAATTAAACTTTACTTTGTTTTCAAGTAACAGTAATTTTCCCTGATATTGTGAATTTCACTTATAAATTTTGAATTTAATAATAAATTTTTGTATTTAAAATGTTTATAAGTGTTTTTATTTTTATACCAGTATATATGATTATGATTATATTGATGATAGGTAGAAGCATAGAGTGGTAATTGATTTGCTTTCCTTCAATTTACTTGAAGTGACTTAGAACCAGGGAAGTACTTAGACTTCTGAAATCAGGGAAATACTTAGACTTTTAAAGTTGTTGATGGAGTGATGCCCTTTGATTAATTTAATTACTTACAAGATTACCTCACACCTGTTTTGATGAACTTAGTCTGATTTTCTGCAATACTGGTAAGTGTTAAGGGATCACTGTTGCCTTTAGAGTATTCAGTCGTTTAAACGTGTTATGAGGGTTCAGGTGTCTGGCTTTTGGTGAGGTAATAATTGATAAATGGTAACCAGATACTTGGCACTTCGTAACAATATTTATATTATATTTATTATATATATATATATATATATATATATATATATATATATATATATATATATGTGTGTATATATATATATATATATATATATATATATATATAATATATAATATATATATATATATATAATATCCAGTACAGCGAAGAAAAAAGCTAAATATTCCAGTGTGTTGATCCCCTTTAAATCCTGGTAAAAGAAGAAATGGGGAATATTCCTCTTTGATAAATGTATTTGGTTTCAGATCCCTTCCGTCGTTAATGCAAATGAGGCATCATTACAGTATGGTCGATTGTAAATCCCTTTCTATACATGAAGTCTGCTCCATAATCAATGTGGATGGAATGGCTGTATTATTCAGAAGGGAAAATCCTTTAAGCCTGGGCATAAACTTGGAATTTTACGATTTTGTATATCCTAAGGGAGAGTCTGCAGCATTTTATATTTTTTATGCTTAAAATATTTTATGCTTCAAAGTTTTCTTTTGCATCTTTTATCGTTCAAAATCGCGCCGAAATTAATTCATTCATTTATAAGTGTGAGGACGTTCATGATCGCCTGCTTAATAATTAGGCATAAACTCGCTCACTCCAAGATGCCCTAGTATTTTTGGAACCGTTTTCAGTCGAATCCTAGATTCCGACTCTGTGACTGATATGAAGTAGTAATGCTCCCTGTAGACATGGATTGGAATCAGGTTTAGGAGAGACTAATATAAAATTTAACAAACAAAATGTACCACCATTGACGCGTGGGTGGTAAGATGTTGAAACCGGTGCATGTCGGCCGGTGGATGTCCGCACACATCACTAATTGGGACGATTATAGCCGATTTAATTTCATGAATAAGGATTCTTTGTTGTTGCTCGGGCGTGCATTAAACTCAATTTGTCAGTGGGTGATCTGACAGCAAGTGTTTTGCTTATTCAAAAATCAGACTTCATTGCACATTGTTTATCAAAAGTCAGATTCGTCAAGTACAGTTCATTTAGCTCATTTAAATAGTGAAACTCATTTGTCGGAGCTTCAGTGAGCACCAAAAGGTTTTTTCTTTCCACTTACGTGGAGATGAGCAAATAAGGTAAATATCCCGACCTAGTTAACAATCAACGTTATTTAGAAATAATTTTATGCTAATTCTACAATACTAATACTGTGGTTGGCTAATTTTTGCTGACTCCTCTTTCTCTGCAAATTTCTAATCCCCCGCCCCCCTTTCTTGACCCATCAAAGGCTGGTATTAATTTACAGCAGGTTGAATTGGTGGGCGGGGTAGCAGTTACTTACGATCTAGCAAATGTGATTGGAACATAACATCACTCAGCTACGGTGCTCACTTTTACTGGTTGCACCTACCCTATCAAAGTGTCTGCATATCCATGCTTTATTATATATATATGTATATATATACGTATATATACATATATATATCATATATATATCTATATATGTATATATATATAGTATATATATATATATATATATATATATATATATATATATATTATATAAATCTACATATAAATGTTTTTATATAAACGTACATAATTACACATATTATATGTATATATATATATATATATATATATATATATCCTATGTTATATATATATATATATATATATATATATATATATATATATATATATAATATATATATATATATATATGTATATGTATATATATGAATATATCCTATATATATATATATATATATTATATAATAGATATATATATATATATATATATATATATATATATATATATATAATATATATATATAGCATATATATATATATATATATATCTATATATATATATCTATATATATACATATATATATATATACATATATATATATATACATATATATATATATATATACTACATATATATATATATATACGGATATATATATGAGAGAGGGAGAGAAGCGTGCCTTTAGCCCCTAGCTGCAACCTTTTCGTTCCTTTTACTGTACCTCCTTTCATATTCTCTTCCTTCCATCTTACTCCCCACCATCTTCTACAATCGATTCCTAGTGCAACTGCGAGGTTGTTCTCCCGTTTCACCTTTCAAATCTTTTACTGTCCATTTCTGTTTCAGCGCTGAATGACCTCGTAGGTCCCAGTGCTTGATATTTGGCCTTAATTCTATATTCAATAAAATTCTAACTCTAGAATCGAGGACATCCCTAATACCATTGTCAGACATTGTGTCCAGCCCTTTCCAGGTTTTTCATTGTGCGTGCGTGTGCGCGTTTGTTAGTGTGTGTGCGCGCGAGTGATTTATAACATGTAAACAGTGATGAAAACATCGTCCAATTTAAAACTGACGCTATAGCCTACAGCACTGAACTATAAATAATCTTTTTCCTCCTTGAGATGTACGAAACAAGGGCAAACTGTAAGATTCTTAATTTGGAGACACCGGCGTTGATTTCTTCGCCGTATAATGAAGTCTCCCTGAATTTAGGGGGGGGGGGGGGGGGGGGGGGGGGGGAGAAGAGTGGCGAGTCATTTGCCAGGGGAGAAACATGAGGGAGCTTCTGCTATCTGTTGCTTGAAGCTGGAAACTATACGTTTAGTCACTCATTGCTAGTTGAAAAGCATTTCGATTAGAATCATCAGAAATCGGATTATACACTTTAAGTTAATGAAGGAAAATGTTATGAAGATTATTCCTACCCACTCTTATTCTGGTAATTTAGGAAATGGACAAAGAAAAAGGTTAGTAACAGATAGAAAGGGAAAAACATAATAAGCGCTTCAGTGGCGTGATCGGTATGGTCTTGACTTGCCACCTCAGTGGCCGCGAGTTCGATTCTCGGGCATTCCATTGAAATGTTAGAGATGTGTATTTCTGGTGATAGAAGTTCACTCTCGACGTGATTCGGAAGTCACGTAAAGCCGTTGGTCCCGTTGCTGAAAAACCACTGGTTCCATGCAACGTTAAAACACCATACAAACAAACAAAAGCATAATGAATAGAATATGGCAGTACGAAAATACAAATGAGGCTCATTACGAAAGTGTCAAAATAGATATAAAAGAAATTACATGAAAACGGTAGGCCTTTCACTTAGAACTGTGTTTCTTAAACTTTCTTGTGCAGTGGACCCTTATTATGATAATTTCCCTTAGGTTTAAATTTGTTTTCAGGGTATAATATATAGTACTAAAATCGCTACTGAATTATTTATTAATGGCTTATATTTCACATAGTTTATATTTTACTAAAATAACTTTCGTAACATTATTAATTTTGCAATTTTGCGCACAAATTTTTGTGAACTTAACAGCAACGCTTCCTCCTCACATTATCCTGAGGACCCCTTGGAACATTCCACGGACCCCGATGGGTTCGCGGACCACACTATGAAACAGTGACTTAGTGGATTTCGGAAGGGAAAGGAGTCGTGCGGTATTACGAATACCTAGTCTTGCTTGTTAATCTGGGCAAGTCATTTGATCATTGTCAGCACTTAAAAATGATCTAATGCATACAGGAAGCCGCTAGATATACCTCCGATGCTCTTTTAGACTTGACATTCCTTTTGCAAGGGAACCTTGACAAGGGTTTTCAGTGTAGAGTAATTCAGACAGATTTTAGTGCTGCTTTCGATTTAGTAAATCACAAGGCACTTTTTTCATTTTTTTCATAAACTTCAGAGTCTCGGAGTAGGTTGATATGTTTTAGGATTACTTCAAGATTTCCTTACAGGTAGGCAACGGCGAGTTATTGTAGACGGGATCTTTGGTGAACCAAGGCCTATTGGCTGGAGTTCCACAGGGCAGTGATTATGGTCCACTGTTATTTTTAGTATATACAAATGATATGGTTGTTGGCCTGGAAAACAAGATGGTTCAGCATGGCAATGATACAACGCTTGTAGGTGTAATTAAGTCTCCACTCATGATAAAATGAAGTTGCCCTCAGCCTCAGGGCCTTCAGTCGGGACAAGGACCGGATCAGGGAATGGTGTCGTCGGGGGTTTTTCGGGGGGGGGGGGGGGGGGGGGGGGGGGGGGGGGGGTGGGGGGGGGGGGGGAGGGGGGGGGGGGGGGGGGGGGGGGGGGGGGGGGGGGGGGGGTTGGACGAGGGGTATGTGGCTGAACTCCAGGAAAACGAAAAACTGTTGATTAGTAGATCTCGAAGATTTTCCACCCCATACTTCTCTTCAGGTGGACGGAACTTTGCTGAATGAGTCTGAAACTTTTAATTATTCTAGGTTTAACTTTTGACTCGCATTTAACTTTTGAAAGTCTCGGCAAATGCTGCGCGAAAGTTATGTATTGCTCGTAAGGCCTCATGTATTTATAATAGTGATGAATTCAGTGCAACCTGTTTTATGCTTCCTAATATTTGCATTCGTGACTTGGACCATCGACGGATGGTTCTTTGTCCTGTTTTCATAGTCATACGTTGTACGTCAACAAAGATAATCAACAATCACAATTGATCCGTGATTCCCTTTTGCTGTCGAGAGCGACCAGATTCGCTGAACAGCAGAAGCACCAAATGTACAGCAAATGTACATCGCTGTCGAACTTCTCTGTTCCGGAGGTCCTTTATTCTTCACAACGTTGGACTGTGGAAGAACAGCCTCCCAGAAGTCTTGCAGTTGGAATTTCAGAAGTTCAAGCGAAAATGCAATGCATTACTACCCTAATAGTATTCTATTATTCTTGGAATTGAATACATTTTTATTTATTTATCTATTAATTTCTTTTTCTGATGTATCTTCTTCGTAATGAACCCCATATTCTTTGGCCCCTGTGGGCTTGTTCCATATGAATAGGTTTCATCTACTGCATAATAATAATGATAATAAAAACTACAGTGTCGTGTGAAATAGTTGTTCATAAAAAATCCATACTTGTGTCAATAAATTGTCTAAATGGAAAAGGTTAAAATGCATCTCTTGAATTTTCTAAAGAAAATTTAAAGAAGACTCGAAGGGGCTGTCAACTTTCCTATTTCATGCGACTACTTTCGCCACGTATTTAGATTAAAGTATTGTGTTCACTTTTAATGATGAATATATTCGACAGAAAGATGGAGTTTCTTACCAGTTCTAGCCAACTTGCGCTTGAAGTTTGTAGAAGTCGAAATGTCTGAGATGTAATTCAGAATATAAATATCCCAAGATTCCAGTCAATCCGGTTTGTGAGTGGGATATGTAGATGCCATTTTTATCATTTTTTCCGTTGACGATATAGCTCTAGAATGCTTACTGAATACGGCCAGCAACGTTGTTGATTCTATAACAGTGGAAAAATAAGCTGATGACACGATTTCTTAGGTGTACTTTTACTCATGGATATAAACATGATGTCTTTAGAATTTTCAGCTTTAAGAAAAGCCACTAAGAAAGAAAATGACATTAATTTTTTCCTACTGGCAATAATTGGAAAAAAAATTTTGCTTTTAATCTTGCTTTGTGGGGAGAACTTTCCAAAGGTCTAGACACTTTAGGTCCTTCAGATACCTAAACCATTTTGTCACAGACCATTTTTGTAGGTCATGCCAACAGTTAAAAGACTAACCAAAAGAAATATATATCACTGCCGTTTAATGAAGTATAAAAGATAAATGATTATATGCATAAATTAACCAAAAAAGATAGAGATTGTCTATAGCTATGACACGTTAATCAAACCACTAACAAACAAGAATAATTGTAACAAGAGAAAGTTGTGTATAAAGTTCCCTGTTAAGATTGCAATGCTGTTAAAGGTGCAAGTGGTAGGGAACTTTAAATAAGGTTAAAGAAACGTGGGAAGGCTTATGATCTCCATGTTGAAAGTTGGCTCATAGTTTTAATGTAAACCATAAAATTAATCGGGATGGTTGAAGGATTATATTTGGGCAAAGATTCTCACGTGAGAAGGTTGCCTGAAGGCGCTACTATAGTAGATTCACATCAATCGTGCATCTGATGTTTAGGTCAGTCCCTTACGATGCTCTTGATTGGCTGTTGATAAGCCAATCACAGTGCTGGAAACTCCCAGTCTCTCTCGAGAGTTCACATAGGCAGGATATTTGTTCCACCTCTCTTGAGGGATAAGTGTTTCAAAAGTATCCCCCCAGGAGAGGGGAAACATACACCATGCCTATGTGAACTCTCTCTCGAGAGTGAAAGTTTCCAGTACTTGGGTGAAGATGGGTCGATATCCTCTCGCCCTATGTTTTATTTTAACTCTTGAAGTGTCTGTATAAGTTTTAAATTTTCGCTAATGATACAGTTTATTTCTATTTTTGGGTTTTTAATGAACATAAAACGATCTATATATATTAATATATATTATATATATATATATATATATATATATATATATATATATATATATATATATATCATATATAAACGTAAATTCGGAAAAGTTGCCTAATTCTGCCATAAATGTAAATTACAGTAATTATGAAGGTGGAATGAATGAATGAATGAATGAATGCATTTTAGTATCTTCCTAGAGATAATTCCAGTTGCAAATGAAACGGAATACTTGTAGAATGAAGCCTCCTTTCCGAGGATAATACCTAGCTCGTCGAGACACTCTAAACTAGATTTTTTTTACTTTTTTTAGGGAAAATATGCAATATTTTACAATTTTAACAGAATTACATTCTGAATTTTATCTGATGAGAGTATTATTGTCTTTCTTGTAACAATACATAACCAGCTTAGATTCTACAGATTTTTTTTATTTTTTAATTATTGCATACTTTAATTTACTATGTATAAACATACATATACCCATACCTATACACTGTATATACATACTCATTCACCTACCTATATATCTGTATCTACTAAAATTCCAAGTAACTACGTGTAAATAAGAATACATTTTTTTAAATGGCTGGATTTGGTCATTATCTAAGGCGGCCACGGTAACTTATAGCATCAGTTTTTGCTTTGTTATGGAGTACCATTCGTCAGATCGACTTGCCGTTGCCTTCTATGTTAGCAGCAAATCGCTGTCACATCTGCATTTAAAATTCGTGTCCTTATTAACTGGTGGTGGTGGAGGTGATTCCAGGAAAACACTTCTCTAATACAGAGACAATCGTCTGAAATGGAGGACTGAGCAAATTCGGCGTTTGCTATTCACACCTTATGAATGCAGTTTCTTTTCTGTTTAACGGAACCTTCTTTCATTTTGTAAATATGCAGCATTTTACTGATTTCTTTCAATCTTTGGACGCTGTGCAGCTTCATCGCTTTGTTTCTAGCAGCGTCGAAAGGGTCTTGTTAAATGTGCAATTTTGTGTGTATTTGCTTGAACTGTTTTGACTTACAAAAAAAAAAAAAAACATTTTGACATAAGCCTTCCACAACTTTTCCCCTAAAACGTAACTTGAGTCGAGCTGTGTTTACAATTATGGATGATAAAGTTGCCGTCATTTAATCTAGGACTGACGTGTGTACTCGTGACAATCTGTTATCACTGTAGGTGGAGATAAATTTGAAAAAAAATATATTTTCAGTATTTTGACGGAGAAAATATGCAAAGCAGATTCATAACGTTAGGGCCAGTAATAGATATATTAGTGAAACCTATGTAAAACCATTTGCAGCTATTCTTCTCTGCCATAGTATAGTTCGTCTTAAGTTCTATAAGTCCAGTATATTAATTTC
>NC_087203.1:29916422-29936422 GCF_015104395.2 Macrobrachium nipponense | reverse complement strand
TAGAACTTAAGACTATATTATGGCAGAAAAGAATAGCTGCAAATGGTTTTACATAGGTTTCACTAATATCTCTATTACTGGCCCTAACGTTATGAATCTGCTTTTCATATTTTCTCCGTCAAAATACTGAAAATATTTTTTTTTTCAAATTTATCTCCACCTACAGTGATAACAGATTGTCACGAGTACACACGTCAGTCCTAGATTAAATGACGGCAACTTTATCATCCATAATTGTAAACACAGCTCGACTCAAGTTACGTTTTAGGGGAAAAGTTGTGGAAGGCTTATGTCAAAATAGTGTGTTTTTTTTTTTTTTTGTAAGTCAAAACAGTTCAAGCAAATACAGGCAAAATTGCACATTTAATAAGACCCTTTCGACGCTGCTGGAAACAAAGCGATGAAGCTGCACAGCGTCCAATGATTGAAAGAAATCAGTAAAATGCTGCATATTTACAAAATGAAAGAAGATTTCGTTAAACAGAAAACAATTCTGCATTCATAAGGTGTGCATAGCCAACGCCAAATTTGCTCAGTCCTCCATTTCAGACGATTGTCTCTGTCATAGAGAAGTGTTTTCCTGGAATCACCTCCACCACCACCAGTTAATAAGGACACGAATTTTAAATGCAGATGTGACAGCGATTTGCTGCTAACATAGAAGGCAACGGCAAGTCGATCTGACGAATGGCACTCCATATCAAAGCAAAAACTGATGCAATTAGTTACCGTAGCCGCCTTAGATAATGACCAAATCCAGCCATTTAAAAAAATGTATTCTCATTTACACGTAGTTACTTGGAATTTTAGATATACATATATAGGTAGGTGAAATGAGATGTTATATACAGTGTATAGGTATGGGTATATGCATGTTTATACATAGTAAATTAAAGTATGCAATAATTAAAATATGAAAAAAATCTGTAGAATCTAAGCTGGTTATGTATTGTTACAAGAGAGACAATAATACTCTCATCGGATAAAATTCAGAATGTAATTCTGTTAAAATTGTAAAATATTGCATATTTTCCCTAATAAAAGAAAAAAAATAATCTAGTTTAGACAGTCTCGACGAGCTAGGTATTATCCTCGGAAAGGAGGCTTCATTCTACAAGTATTCCGTTTCATCTGCAACTGGAATTATCTCTAGGAAGATACTAAAATGCATTCATTCATTCATTCCATCATCCACCTTCATATGACTGTAATTTACATTTATGGCAGAATTAGGCAACTTTTCCGAATTTACGTTTATATATATATACATAGATCGTTTTATGTTCATTAAAAACCCCAAAATAGAAATAAACTGTATCATTAGCGAAAATGGAAAACTTAAACAGACACTTCAAGAGTGAAAACAAAACACAGGGCGAGAGGACATCGACCCATCTTCACCCAAGTGCTGGTGTGGGTGTCGTTAACCAATTCCAGATTCAACTGACAGTTGCAGCTTCATGTATCCTCTTTTCACATCAGCCGTGCATCTGATGTCTAGGCCAGTCCCTTACGACGCGACGCTCCTCATTGGCTGTTGATAAGCCAATCACTGTGCTGGAATTTCACTCTCTCTCGAGAGTTCACGTAGGCATGGTGTATGTTTCACCTCCTGGGGCATACTTTTGAAAGACTTATCCCTCAAGAGAGGTGGAACATATATCCTGCCTATGTGAACTCTCGAGAGAGACTGGGAGCTTCCAGCATTGTGATTGGCTTATCAACAGCCAATCAAGAGCATCGTAAGGGACTGGCCTAGACATCAGATGCACGATTGATGTGAATCTACTATAGTAGCGCCTTCAGGCAAGCTTCTCACGTGAGAATCTTTGCCTAAATATAATCCTTCAACCATCCAGATTAATTTTATGGTTTACATTAAAACTATGAGCCAACTTTGAGCTCGGAGATCATAAGCCTTCCCACGTTTCTTTAACCTTATTTAAAGTTCCCTACCACTTGCACCTTTAGTAGCATTGCAATCTTAACAGGGAACTTTATACACAACTTTCTCTTGTTACAATTATTCTTGTTTGTTAGTGGTTTGATTAACGTGTCATAGCTATAGACAATCTCTATCTTTTTTGGTTAATTTATGCATATAATCATTTATCTTTTACACTTCATTAAACGGCAGTGATATATATTTCTTTTGGTTAGTCTTTTCACTGTTGGCATGACCTACAAAAATGGTCTGTGACAAAATGGTTTAGGTATCTGAAGGACCTAAAGTGTCTAGACCTTTGGAAAGTTCTCCCCACAAAGCCAGATTAAAAGCAAAAATTTTTTTTCAATTTTTGCCAGTGGGAAAAAATTAATGTCATTTTCTTTCTTAGTGGCTTTTCTTAAAGCTGAAAATTCTAAAGACATCATGTTTATATCCATGAGTAAAAGTACACCTAAGAAATCGTGTCATCAGCTTATTTTTCCACTGTTATAGAATCAACAACGTTGTTGGCCGTATTCAGTAAGCATTCTAGAGCTATATCGTCAACGGAAAAAATGATAAAAATGGCATCTACATATCCCACTCACAAACCGGATTGACTTGAATCTTGGGATATTTATATTCTGAATTACATCTCAGACATTTCGACTTCTACAAACTTCAAGCGCAAGTTGGCTAGAACTGGTAACAAACTCCCTCTTTCTGTCGAATATATTCATCATTAAAAGTGAAACATACTATAACCAACGCATTATCTAAATACGAAAGATAGGAAAGTTGACAGCCCCTAATAAGGACACGAATTTTAAATAGGAAAGTTGACAGCCCCTTCGAGTCTTCTTAAAATTTTCTTTAGAAAATTCACGAGGAGCATTTTAGCCTTTTTCCAATTAGACAATTTATTGATACAAGTAGGGATTTTTCCATGAACAACTATTTAACACGACACTAGTTTTTATTATTATTATTATTATTATTATTATTATGCAGTAGACGAAACCTATTCATATGGGACAAACCCACAGGGGCCAAAGAATATGGGGTTCATAACGAAGAAGATACATCAGAAAAATAAATTAATAGATAAATAAATAAAAATGTATTCAATTCCAAGAATAATGGAATACTATTAGGGTAGTAATGCATTGCATTTCCGCTTGAACTTCTGAAATTCCAACTGCAAGACTTCTGGGAGGCTGTTCTTCCACAGTCCAATGTTGTGAAGAATAAAAAGACCTCCGGAACAGAGACGTTCGACAGCGATTTTCATTTGCTGCACATTTGGTGCTTCTGCTGTTCAGCGAATCTGGTCGCTCTCGACAGCAAAAGGGAATCACGGATCAATTGTGATTGTGAAATATCTTTGTTGACGTACAACGTATGACTATGAAAACATGACAAAGATCCATCCGTCGATGGTCCAAGTCACGGATGCAAATATTAGGAAGCATAAAACAGGTTGCGCTGAATTCATCACTATTATAAATACATGAGGCCTTGCGACCAATACATAACTTTCGCGCAGCATTTGCAGAGACTTTTCAAAAGTTAAATGCGAGTCAAAAGTTAAACCTAGAATAGTTAAAGCTTCAGACTCATTCAGCAAAGTTCCGTCCACCTGAAGAGAAGTATGGGGTGGAAAATCTTCGAAATCTACTAATCAACAGTGTTTTCGTTTTCCTGGAGTTCAGCCTCATACCCCTCGTCCCCCCCAAAACCTCCGACGACACCATTCCCTGATCCGGTCCTTGTCCCGACTGAAGGCCTGAGGCTGCGGGCAGCTTCATTTTATCATAAGTGGAAACTTAATTACACCTACAAGCGTTGCATTATTACCATGCCGAACCATCTTGTTTTCCAGGCCAACAACCATATCATTTGTATATACTAAAAATAACAGTGGACCATAATCACTGCCCTGTGGAACTCCAGCCAATAGGCCTTGGTTCACCAAACATCCCGTCTACAATAACTCGCTGTTGCCTACCTGTAAGGAAATCTTGAAGTAAGCCTAAAACATATCAACCTACTCCGAGAGACTGAAGTTTATAAAAAAAGAAAAAAGTACCTTCTGATTTACTAAATCGAAAGCAGCACTAAAATCTATTTGAATCACTCTACACTCAAAACCCTTATCAAGGTTCCCTTGCAAAAGGCATGTAAAGTCTAAAAGAGCATCGGAGGTATATCTAGCGGCTTCCTGTATGCATTAGATCATTTTTAAGTGCTGACAATGATCAAATGACTTGCCCAGATTAACAAGCAAGTCTAGGTATTCGTAATACCGCACGACTCCTTTCCCTTCCGAAATACACTAAGTCAGTGTTTCATAGAGTGTGGTCCGCGAATCCCCCGGGGTCCGTGGAATGTTCCAAGGGGTCCTCAGGATAATGTGAGGAGGAAGCGTTGCTGTTAAGTTCACAAACATTTGTGTGCAAAATTGCAAAATTAATAATGTTACGAAAGTTATTTTAAGTAAATTATAAACATTTATGTTAAATATAAGCCATTAATAAATAATTCAGTAGCAATTTCAGTACTATATATTATAATACCCTGAAAACAAATTTAAACCTAAGAGGGAAATTATCATAATAAGGGTCCACTGCACAAGAAAGTTTAAGAAACACAGTTCTAAGTGAAAGGCCTACCGTTTACATGTAATTTCTTTTATATCTATTTTGACACTTTCGTAATGAGCATCATTTGTATTTTCGTACTGCCATATTCTATTCATTATGCTTTTGTTTGTATGTTTGTTTCTATGGTGTTTTATCGTTGCATGGAACCAGTGGTTTTTCAGCAACAGGACCAACGGCTTTACGTGACTCCGAATGAGGCGTCGAGAGTGAACTTCTATCACCAGAAATACACATCTCTAACATTTCAATGGAATGCCCGAGAATCGAACTCGCGGCCACTGAGGTGGCAAGTCAAGACCATACCGATCACGCCACTGAGGCGCTTATTATGTTTTTCCCTTTCTATCTGTTACTAACCTTTTTCTTTGTCCATTTCCTAAATTACCAGAATAAGAGTGGGTAGGAATAATCTTCATTACATTTTCCTTTATTACCTCAAAGTCTATAATCCGAACCTGATTAGTCAAATCAAAATGCTTTTCAACTAGCAATGAGTGACTAAACGTATAGTTTCCAGCTTCAAGCAATAGATAGCAGAAGCTCCCTCAAATTGTCCTCCCGGCAAATGACTCGCCACTCTTCTCGTTTTTTTTTTTCCACTAAGTTCAGAGAGCTTCATTATACGGCGAAGAAATCAACTCCGGTGTCTCCAAATAAAGAATCTTACAGTTTGCCCTTGTTTCATACATCTCAAGGAGGAAAAGATTATTTATAGTTCAGTGCTGTAGGCTATAGCGTCAGTTTTTAAATTGGACGATGTTTTCATCACTGTTTACATGTCATAAATCACTCGCGCCGCACACACACTAACAAACGCGCACACGCCGCACAATGAAAACCTAGAGAGGGTGGACACAATCCTGACAATGGTATTAGGGATGTCCTCGGTTCTAGAGTTAGAATTTTATTGAATACAGAATTTAAGGCCAAATATCAAACGCTGGGACCTACGAGGTCATTCAGCGCTGAAACAGAAATGGACAGTAAAAGATTTGAAAGGTGTAACGGGAGAACAACCTCGCAGTTGCACTAGGAGTCAATTGTTAGAAGAGGGTGGAGAGTAAGATGGAAGGAAGAGAATATGAAAGGAGGTACAGTAAAAGGAACGAAAAGGTTGAAGCTAAGGGCTAAAGGCACGCTACAAAGAACCTGACGTAATGCCTACAGCACGCCATATGAGGTGCACTGACGGTAATGACACCAACCCCCCCTTACGGAGAAAAGAGAAAGAGCTAGAGTGTTTGCATGATAAAGGTTGTTTAATTTAATGCAATTTGTAGGGGCTCGACAAACTGCTGAGTGACCAATGCGTTCTTTTTATCGGTGACTACCGTTACACGCACGCACCATCTCTCTAGCTTCTCTCCCTCTCTCATATATATATATATATATATATATATATATATATATATATATATATATATATATAATATATATAATATATATATATATATGTATGTATATGTATATATCCACTATATATAAACATATGTATAATATATAATGTATATATTATATATATATATAATATATATATATATATATATATATATATATATATATATATATATATTAAATAAAGCATGGATATGCAGACAGTTTGATAGGGTAGGTGCAACCAGTAAAAGTGAGCACCGTAGCCGAGTGATGTAATGTTCCAATCACATTTGCTAGATCGTAAGTAACTGCTACCCCGCCCACCAATTCAACCTGCTGTAAATTAATACCAGCCTTTGATAGGCCAAGAAAGGGGGGCGGGGGATTAGAAATTTGCAGAGAAAGAGGAGTCAGCAAAAATTAGCCAACTACAGTATAAGTACTGTAGAATTAGCATAAAATTATTTCTAAATAACGTTGATTGTTAACTAGGTCGGGATATTTACCTTATTTGCTCATCTCCACGTAAGTGTAAAAAAAAAAGCTTTTGGTGCTCACTCAAGCTCCGACAAATGAGTTTCACTATTTAAATGAGCTAAATGAACTGTACTAGACGAATCTGACTTTCGATAAACAATGTGCAATGAAGTCTGATTTTTGAATAAGCAAAACACTTGCTGTCAGATCACCCACTGACAAATTGAGTTTAATGCACGACCGAACAACAACAAAGAATCCTTGTTCCTGAAATTAAATCGGCTATAATAGTCCCAATTAGTGATGTGTGAGGACATCCACCGGCCGACATGCACCGGTTTCAACTTCTTACCACACACGCGTCAGTGGTGGTACATTTTGTTTGTTAAATTTTATATTAGTCTCTCCTAAACCTGATTCCAATCCATGTCTACAGGGAGCATTACTACTTCATATCAGTCACAGAGTCGGAATCCAGGATTCGACTGAAAACGGTATCCAAAAATACTAGGGCATCATGGAGTGAGCGAGTTTATGCCTAATTATTAAGCAGGCGACCATGAATGTCCTCACAGTTATGAATGAATGAATTAATTTCGGCGCGATTTTGAACGATAAAAGATACAAAAGAAAACTTTGAAGCATAAAATATTTTAAGCATAAAAAATATATAAAATGCTGCAGACTCTCCCTTAGGATATACAAAATCGTAAAATTCCAAGTTTATACCCAGGCTTAAAGGATTTTCCCTTCTGAATAATACAGCCATTCCATCCACATTGATTATGGAGCAGACTTCATGTATAGAAAGGGATTTACAATCGACCATACTGTAATGATGCCTCATTTGCATTAACGACGGAAGGGATCTGAAACCAAATACATTTATCAAAGAGGAATATTCCCCATTTCTTCTTTTACCTGCGTTTAAAGGGGCTCTACACACTGAAATATTTAGCTTTTTTCTTCGTTGTACTGAATATTATATATATATATATATATATATATATATATATATATATATATATATATATATATATATATATATAGTATATATATATATATATATATATATATATATATATATATATATATATATATATATATATATATATATATATACTATATATATATATATGTCCATGTGTATATATATATATATACCTATATATATATATATAATATATATATATATAGATATATATATATATATGTGTGTGTGTGTGTGTGTGTGTGTGTAAGCAATTTCACTTAGATTTACATCTCTTAACCTTGTCATTACACTAGTTTCTCCAGCGTGAGCGTGGCAGTGAAATAAGAAATAACGTTAGTGTTGTTGGTGTAGCTGTAGGTTAAAGGGGCCTTTTACCAGCAAGGTCTCTTGACCCTGGATCAGCCTGTTGTACAAGGAGGGACTTTTAAAACATGCGGAAGGAAGTGCAGGATTTGGTTAAGCTGCTATTGACGGTGAGCTATACATTAAGTCTCACCCAATAAGACTTCCTCCCCCACACTGACCTGGTCAGTGGTTATGCCCCTGACTGTTGTCAGTTTTACCGCCTTATTACTCGCATTCTACTACCGTTTATTGGGATCAGAAGTTTTAATAGTTACGGCAGTGATAACGAAGTAAGACTCGTTCCACGAAGACAAGACCGCAGTCTTCGGGTTGTTAGCTCTGTCTGCGAAGTAGAGAGAACCTCTTCAACCACTTTCCCCTTCCTCCTCCCCCTCATCCTCCCCACAAGCCCCCACCCCTCCCCTCCCTCTTACGTACTCTAACATATTCTCCTCCTCCCCGGGCTCCCCCTCCATACCCATCCCCTTCTCCTCAGTCTCGGGCTTATGAAAGAAGTCCTTAAAACTAGAGTTAAACTCGAATTATGTATATATAACAAATATTACTGTAAAAAATTGTTTAAATGAAAATTGCGATGTTTGTAAAATTAATAAACTTTGATTTAAATAAAATAAAAATAAAGACTGGAATAACCCTAACATCGTCGTCATCACTGCAAGACCTGATCACGGGGAAGAATTTACCATCACCCCAAATTAAAAAGCGACAGTCGACTTCCTTAAGGCCAACGCTGATTTTAAACTACTGAACGCATGTTAAAAATTGAACGAGGCTATCATGTGCAATTACCCAATGGGCTCCCTGTGAACACACTTCTGCAGCTTCCTCCTACTATCGTTGCCCTAGGGTACAAACCAAATAGAATGCTCCTTCACTCTGGCGACTTTTAAAGGATCAGTTCCGAGCGTAGTATGACTGAGGATAAGGACGATATATCCCCACACCCGAGCCTACCAGTCAGTTGTTTCTTTTTGTCAGCGCTAGGGTCATCACCAGAAAAATTGTCGGGGTCCTATTATTTCTGACATTTACAGCAAGAGATACGAAATCTACAAAACGGTAACCTATTAGTCCAAATTGTCCCAGCTGTTCTGAACCATCATGCCTAGTTCAAACAATGTAGCGTTAGATTAGCTTGCAGTGCCCAGTTGAAGGGAAGAACAAGGCTACCTAGAGAGTCCTAGACCGACACCAATACTTCCAACGGCAACCCAGCCAATTACAAGTTTACAACCCAAAACACCACGGAATGAAACAACAGAACAACTAGTGGGAGTAGCACCAGTTTCGTGCCAAGAGAAATAGAAAGGAGCAGCTAACGCCCACAACCCCTTCTTCCTATCCTACATCCAATCAAAACTCCAAATCTCAGGCGGCAGGGCTGCCAGATTTCCACACTAAGGAAATCCACACTAGGTCTCAGACAGTTGCCAGTTATGCAATATATTCGACTTTATCGAACTGAGGAATGTAAAAGTTGTTTAACATGATCTTGTAAGTGCTCAAAACTTAGCATATGAATTCCCAACCAGTGGATTTTTTTTTAACTGATAAATAAGGATAGACAATGACCCTTTCCGTTTTTAGCTCATATTGTTTAAACATTTAGTTAATTTTTATTGTTTTTTTATGAGAGGGTAAAAGAAGCAAAACTTCTCAACAACAGTCGGTACTCTTTTAATATGATGATGAAAAACTACAATGAAAGTTATTTAATTTGACGATGAAAAAAGTAACATTGGTGTTTTACAACAAGTTTATATATAACATAAGGCATCTTAATCACATCATCGTAATGAAAAATAACGATAAATTTATGATGTTCAATCCGGCATTATTGCCATAAATATAATAACTAGACCTATATGTTGGGTCAACTAACACTGTTGGTTATATGCTCGCAAGTGAACTTTAAAAATTAATTATCGCTGTATTGTATCATTGCAATTACATAATTACAATAACTTTCATGAAGAATTGAAGCTGCAAATGATGTCTTATTTTTTAGAGTAAAGTAAACTGACAACGTATCCTGGACCTTGGCTAATGTACTAAACCATTTAATATTTCATGAGGATTTAATTACCACTGCATTATACATTTTCTCACTTTTATCGGTCTTATACTCTTAGTCATTCATTTATGGCAATATCAACTGACAACGACATCGTGAGCGCTATCATCTATACTGATAAACTAGGCCTATGATTTTTGCTAAGGTCTTACGTTATACGAATTACAGTTATGAAATCATTAAAGCCCGTTCTTTTCAAAAGTTTGTCACCGTAGTTGTAGAATAACCAAACTGATTATACAGGCACATTCATCATTTTCACATGCAAAAATTGCAATGTGTATTGTAAAGCTGTAAAGTGCGTCGCTGAAAAATAATTTGCTACCAAATGGCATTATAAATGTATGCATACATTTCACAAAATTTTCAAGAAAATATACCATCAAAACTAGCAAATTAAGAATACTCTCTAGTATTATGAAAAAGAATAAATGTAGATTTTGTTGAGAACCATATTGAAAATTTTGATAGGTAACTGAGGTTGGTTGGCCCTAGAGCCAGCCAGTTCGTACGGTCAAGATCTAGCTTATATTCTAGGTCTTGGTTTGCACATGAATCAACGGTCAGCGTTATGCATCTGATAAACATCCAAACGCATCTACAAATTAAAAAAGATAAAATTAATTATTTATTTTTATGGATATTTGTGTGTGAGACTTATAAAATATAATAGTAAAAAATTTTCATAATTTATTATTAGATTTTAACTAGCATACGCTTCTTAAGTAAAAAGCGTGGGAATTTTTACGTGTGGATTCCACACTCCATACCTTATCACAATGTGGACAAGATAAGCCGTTATAGTGACGTCATTTCCACACTTCGGCCGCCCTGCTGAGTCAGGCCTCGGAGTTGCCTTTTATGTGCATTCCACAGTACAAACTTCCTTCTCACTAGCAAAAGACCATTTGTGAGTACTGATGATTCGAAGTGAACTTGAGATACTTCATGTACAAAATCGTGATAATCAGCGACATAACAAGAATAATATTTATATACCTCAGAAATCCATGAAACCATTTACAGGACTCCTCGACAAAGCTCAACAACAGTATAGCACTTCCCACCACGAAGACTTTCTCCGCGAGCAGCATTACAGTCATTGTTAATCACTTTGATTGGCAGTTTCCCTTTTTCTCCCACTAATATTAACGTTCCTTTTCCATGTTCGGCCGTGTAACGTCTGACGATCGAGTTCTTTACGGTTTGACCTTGCCCTCTATCGCCTTGCTGAAGGGGGATAAAAGTAAAGCATAATGAAACATCACATGCTAAAGTAATTTATGGGGCAAAATTAGGCCAAGTTCCATCCAGTACTGAGAGCACACGACATTGGTCTCTTGGAGAGAGAAATTCAGAATACCACCAAGCGTCTACACCTCTACCCCCCTAACCCTCCCGTTAAGGCGCAGCAACTGATAACTCTTCTATTTCTTTTTTTTTTTTTTTTTCCATCGATCCTTACTCCTAAAGATTGATTTTTTTTTTTACTTACGGTCTTCGGTAAGTTAAATACTCTTTGGAATATTGGTAGATATTTCATTTTCCCGCTCTGTTCCTTACGATAAATTTTTCAGCCATCTACGACTTGCCAGGATTGGCTACTCTCTCTCTCTCTCTCTCTCTCTCTCTCTCTCTCTCTCTCTCTCTCTCTCTCTCTCTCTCTCTCTTACTGACGACGGGCACCTGAGGGTTTAAAAGTGTTTGTAATCCTAGCCGTTTTATTTTTTCACATGATATTTTTTTTCACTTGAATACTATCTTTTTTTATCATTTTCATCTTAGGCCTCTTCGTCACTTCGAGCCAATGAATGACGCGAGATGCTATGAGTAAAAGCCCGTGCTGGACATTGTGGACTTTGTAACTGAATCTCTCTCTCTCTCTCTCTCTCTCTCTGTGAGTAAACCGCACTAAGCAATATTTAATTTTATACTGCAATGGAAAACTGGCTGGAATGAAACTAAGAGGCAGCCTAACATTTCTGGTACTGGTATTTTTAATAGGAAAAAAAAAGTGCTTCCCAAAGCATTTTAAACATTTTCTTATTTTCCGGTAAAAGCTAATCAGGTATTCTACGAAATCTGTCGGAACCACAATTTATTTATTCTTATTGCAAACCGAATGTTGTCCTCTCCATATAAGGAGTCACGCCGCCAAAACAAAGGGTTAATAAAAATGGTGTCTCCCTATCGGGAAGGTTAGCCCCTAATTGGCACGGTAATAATAATAATAATAAATAATAATAAAATAATAATAATTAATAATAATAATAATAATAATAATAATAATAATAGACAGGGGGTAACACGAGTTTATGCAAATATTTCGAGAATTGAAAGAAAAAGTAATTCCGAGTTGAAAATGTTCTCTACACATATGCATTTTAAGGCTGAATTTTCAAAATAACCGTCATCATTCAATAGCCAAGTAAGATGTCGGAGTACCACGGCTAGGGGGGGGAGGGGGGGGGGAGGGGGGGGGGGCACGGGGGAATGGTGCTGATCACTTGTTAGTCACAGCCCCACTGACTTTTCCGGCAAGAGCGTGTCCGGGTTAGTTGAAGTGTCAGATTCCTTATTCATTTGGTGAGCAAGAAACAGAGATGATGTTTATTTATGGGTTTTGCAACAATAAAGTCCATTGTTATAAAAAAAGGAAATCGGTGATTAGGCCGATGCGAATAAAATACTTCCAAATCAAATGTATTCTCTAGATACTGAATAAAGGGGAAAAATGCAAGTATCACTGAAACCTTCTCCCTCTCCGTCAATTGTATTCACTGGACCCTGATAAAGAAAAGAAAAGCAAGCCGAAAGGAATCTCCCCTCCCTCGAAGATAGGCCCAATTCCTTAAACACCGATCAAAGATCTCTAACGTATTTTCAAAAATCTCTTGTTCTCCACCAAAAGTATTCATCATACACCAGTCGAAGGGAAAAATACACTTAAGAAAATCCTTTGTTATCTTGTGAGACGAAAAAGAATGGAAACTTTATGGAAAATTCACTTTATTCAGTCTTTTCCTGAAAACGGTTGTACGTATAATTATATTCATACAGTAATCGAAAAAGGTAGAAAAGCTGACTGTGTTCAGAGTGCAGTAACCTCGCTACCTACATTCCCTCGTCTTCATGATTACTGTCATTATCACTCTTTCAACATAGGCCTTGTCCTGACTCCTGATTCAACAACTACGTGACATTTACACTACTTTCTTGATACGCAAAGTTAATCATTTATATTAGATTACAGTGAAGTCTGTTCGCAGGTGATTTACTAATTGAAAGGAGTGTAATGTTAAATTTTTCAAAAACCTGCGACAAAAAATAGTCATAAGTAAAAGACTAGGATCCAATTGCCTAATGCACTTCGTCAACCCCCCGGCCCCACACCACCCCCACCCAATATCCCAGAGCGCAGAGTTCAGGAAAACCGGTTATTTTAACGGACAAACGAAGCCTTAAGGTGGGTACACACGTGAGAGCCGAACCTTGTATGTGTAACCGAGTTACGCATATACGGATGCAAGGTGTCAAAATGTTGAGGACAAACCGTAACCACGTTAAACACGTAACTTTATTACAATCCACTGCGATCATCAGTCTGTCTCTGTCCGGGTTGTTTACCGACGATGGCCACCATGCAAATAGCAGCTGCCCCGTATATTTATACACATTATTTAACGAAGATGAAGCGAAATAAAAGAAGATGGTGGCAATCAAGGTTATATACTAGAAAGGTAGAATACAGTGGTCGGGAATTACTCGCTGACATGAGATTCCAAGAAGTTTCTGGCCACAGTGAAGTCTTTTCTTCGTAATAACTAATAAATTGAAGGACCTCTTCCTCACTCCAATCACCCATGGTAGACATATACGTACTGACTGACCAAAACAGGGGACTCTACTATGGACCGCCTTGTTCATAGTCGGTGTCAACAAGTTCAGGAACCGTCCACACTTGCATTTTGTTACAAGAATCGGTTACAATACAAGGTTCGGTTCGCACGTGTGTACCCACCTTAAAATACATGTTTGTAAAACATTTTCTGCTTAGCATGACCTTTTCTTTCATTTCACAAAATATTTGCATAAACTCGTGTTACACCCTGTATACAAAGCTATATATCATGTATATAGTTCCTCGTTGGACGAGTGGTTTCCGCGCTCGGCTACCAATCCGGTGGTCCTAGGTTCGATTCTCGACGCGGTCAACGAGGAATCGGAGAAATGTATTTCTGGTGATAGAAACTAATTTCTCAATATAATGTGGTTCGGATCCCACAATAAGCTGTAAGTCCCGTTGCTAGGTGACCAATTGGTTCCTAGCCACGTTATATATATCTAATCCTTCGGGCCAGCCCTAGGAGAGCTGGTAATCAGCTCAGTGCTTTGGTTAAACGAAGATATACTTAACTTAATATAGTACATAATTTAGAAAAAAAAGTACTGTGCCAACTTGCAATTCCTTGTAGTAATTACTGTGACGCAAGAACCTCAAAGCACTAAGAGGAGATTCAATCTTTATCCAATTAATGAAGTCTAGCATATCCTGGACTTTCAATATCTAGCATATCCTGGACTTTCAATATCTAGCATATCCTGGACTTTTAATATCTAGCATATCCTGGACTTTTAATATCTAGCAAATCCTGGACTTTTAGTATGTCATCTCCTAAAGACTCTTTGGTAAACGAGTGAGATCCTGCCCCTGAGATCATTCACAACCAAGACATTAATCTCGTTTACTCAGGACTCGTAATAAGATCAACATTTCTCGAGATTCGGAAGAGTCTTCTTCACGCTATACTTCTCAGATACCTCGTTTCAATGAAGAAATGTCTACGTCTTCCTCTCTCAAAAGGAAGATGGATGGCTTATCTAAAAGGGATATCATACTTCATCCTCATCACGAATGAATATTCTGCGCAATATATAAAAATAACAACGTAGCCTTCATGTTTGGTTCAACGAAAGAAAAGGAAGTGAATCATAATCTAGGGTTTACTTCCTTTTCTTGATTTATATAGATTTCTGACATTATGCCAAGCACTGGGGCAACTAAGGCCATTCAGCGCTGGAACTGAAATTGACAGTGAAAGGTTTGAAAGGTGTAACAGGAGGAAAACCTCGCAGTAGTTGCACTATGAAACAATTGTTAGGAGAGGGTGGACAGTAAGATAGAAGAAAGGGAATATGAATGGAGGTACAGTAAAAGGAATGAAAGTGTTGCAGCTAAGGGGCTAAGGGACGCTTCAAAGAACCTTAAGTAATGCCTACATTGCACCGAATGAGGTGCACTGACGGCACCTAGCCGTCTACGGGACCCTAGATTGTGGGAAATGTTCTTTCACGACAGAGGGCGATGCTATAAAGATACGTGAAGGTCCACCTCAACACTGAATGTAGCAGAAGCCATGGCAATAAGGACTGCAATTGAGAGAGAGAGAGAGAGAGAGGAGGGCGAGAGAGAGAGGAAGAGAGGAGAGAGAGAGAGAGATTTTTTTTTTTTCTTTCTTATTTTCTGAGAGGCCGGGAATTTGATTGATCTAGGAGCTTACAGATGAGTCTAGATTAAATTACTATGCATACAGAATTTCATCTGGACTTCAAAACACGAGACATCAGGACTTAAAAACATCGAAATATATCAGGGCTTCCAAAAATCGAGACAACGGGACTTCAAGACATCGAGAGACGTCTGGGCTTAAAAACATCAAAAGCCAAATAAGCTTCAAAACATTTTAAGACATCAGGGTTTCAAAATATCAAAGACATCTTGGCTTCAAAACATCTTAAAAGACATTATGGCTACAAAACAACCATACGTACCGTATAGCATTTTCTTCTATTTCAGTCACAGCAAAGGCCTAGCTGCTCTTTACAAATATGTTAAACCCATCATTATTACACAAAACGACAACATTGCTACTATCGCGGTAATCTGCGATTGTGCGTAATAAAATAAGGTTTCCTCCCAGACAAAATGCAAGTTTTAGGTACACTTGAGATATATTAACGGTATAAAAAAAGGATTCAGACTCTGAAATGCCTTCGTCAATATTATTTGCGATACGGAATCATTTGAAAGTGAAATCATGGGGCTGGGTCGCTCGTCCATCTTTCATCAGGCAGCAAAATCCAAACCATTTCGACGGGTCTGGTCTGCTGACGGTTTATTTCGTCTTTTTCACTCCCCAGACGAAGGACGTCCCGAAGTGGGAGCCCAGAGCAACCCCCACCCACACCCCCACGACCCAAGGAAATCTGCTGGCGCCAACACCAACCGATTCCAACAAAAGGGACTTAACGAAGGAAGGCGAGGAGGGACCGGTTCAGAGAAAGGTCTTTAATCACAAAGTTTCGACCTACAAATCTGCCGATCACTAACTATAGTCCTCGTAAATCAGTAATCATGGCCTGATTATATAGGATCGGCCGATGATAAAATTCTGCTGCAGTTAACGAGGGTTAAAACACTATTAGAAAATATTTCCCAAAATCCCTGTCGTAGGGAGCTTGCTCACGAAACATTTGTGATGGCTGGAGTGGCTTGGTTGGCAGCAATCTTGTCTTTCAATTGAATGACCTAGATTCAATTCTGAGGCGAGTGTGAAATCTAATTCTGTTTCACACGTGATTGAGTTGATTATTTACATACATACATACATACATACATATATAATTAGCAGACCAACCCAGCAATACCTGGGAAAACAATGAAAACTGATACTCTCTCCTCTCTCTCTCTCCTGTTAAGGTATAGTTGATTCACATACACTGGCCAACATTCTTGGCATTTTATATTTCACCTTTCTCACCCCCAACTCCTATCAGGAGTTTAACTTAAACTTACAGGACATCAGGAGAGTCACTATTCATCTCAGTGACCTCAAAATCTATGGATTAGACACTAACACCTGACATTTTTTTTACTTTTTTCATCCCTTCTCACCTTGCGCTCTCCTTCCTATAGGGCTGAACTTAGACTTAAAATCGCTGGTGTTTCGAATGATTCTCATCTTAACTTAGTTTGCAAACCACTAATGTCTGAAGGCTATTGCTACTTTCCTTCCTTGCCCCATTAAAATTCAACAAACTTCGTTTGCAAACCACGAATGTCTGTAGGCTATTGCTACTTTCCTTCTTTGCCCCCTTAAAATTCAACAAACTTCGTTTGCAAACCACTAATGTCTGTAGGCTATTGCTATTTCCCTTCTTTGCCCCCTTAAAATTCAACAAACTAGGCCTGTGGACTTTAGAGAAAACTGCCATTAAAAAAACAAAATACGCAAAAATCCATATTTCAGCAAGGATACATCGTAACCCCTCAACTAATCTCGGGCTACCCAAGCTTAACCCGACCCCGCGAGCTTAAATCTTCCGTATGAGGGAATGCATCCTACTGGGATTTGATTCATGAATTTACTTTATATGGCTTGTTTTGGGATCATTTTCAAGTTTAATTGTATAAATGAAACCTTACTTAAAATGCTGTTAAATATTCATTCAAATGTCTACTGATCAATCAAGAATTCGCGTTTCGGTGTTCTGGGGCAATTTAACAGGACGAACAGAACGGCGAGGTGAAGAGCTAAAAACAAAATTGCCTGAAAACCTTCTAAAACACATAACCGTGTAGGCCTAGGCCTAGTCTACTCACGAAATTTTCCCACAAAAAATGTTTTACCTTTTATATGGCTTCCCAATCTTTATTCACTCAAGGTACTACATAAAAGTTTTGTAATGAATTACTATGAAATAGTAGTAAACATTTTTCAATATCCTCGACGAAACATACTACACGTAAAAGGATACAAAATTAAGTGCGATAAAATCATATGTCAAGTACAGCAAATCTGCGGGAACGGTGTAGCCTATTATCTAATAAACCACTAGCATGGACAAGTCTCCCACAATTTGGGTAAATCTACTGAAAATGACAATCATGTAGCCTATCCTCGCCCTATGCAGCTTAATCATACAGGTTATAGAAAATTTGCACATCAATCATACAGTTATACTATTCAGTATTTTTCAGTAAAGCGACTTACCTTGATTATGGAACCATTATGAAATTCGAACATTCTAAATGTAGGGTAGCCTATGCTAACTTCGACCAATCCTACTACTTAGATCTACCACAAATTCAACGGGGAAAAAACTGCCTCACATCATAATTGCTCTAAAATCACAGCACAGGAAAACTACCAACGCCAGTTAGGCAAAATAGACTCTCAACATCGGGTACTCACCTTGGTACAAAAGCGAGACTCGATCCATCCTCCGGTTACAAAACCAAACAGCAATTAACACATTGGGATTTTTTTTATCCGAGCTGGTATATTATCGAGAACACGCATACTAATAAGCACTTAGGTGAACGCTAATATATCAACATTAGTATTTACAAACAAATATCTTAAACTAAAAACGCGAGGCGAAGACCGATGCCGGGTAGCCACCATTGGCAAATGACTAACGAGTAACGACCGAGATTTCTATCGAATATACATGGAAGTACGTCTTCATCCAAGCCGCTTCCTCGCACTAACTGCCTTGTCGACGTTTAACGGTCTTTTACTGGAAATGACGGTGGTTATCTGCGACCTGTGGATGCTGCATTATAACAAAATTTGTAGAAGAAAAGGCTGATGATGATGAGAAGAGAGGAAATGCAAAGAATATTCACAGAACAGTGTTGAGTACGGTAATCTGTTTTTTGGAGGCCTCCCTGCTTCCCCTCTTTTGGCCTAGGATTTATTGCTTATAGTTTATAATTTTCTTTCGTATCCGGTTTTTATTCATATTTTTTCTTAGCAGACGTGATTTTATCTCATATATATATATATATATATATATATATATATATATATATAATATATGACTAATATCTATATATATATATATACATATATACATATATAATAATCATATTATATAAATATATTTATATATAATTATATATATATATATATATATATACATAATATTCCATGGTGTCAGTGCCCTCTAAAGTTCCTCCTTTCCTCACGCTTTATGGATACGCTTATCACTGCAAGTCTTAACTAAATTCACAGGATAACTAAATGAGAATGCTCTTTTCTTCCGCAGAGCCGTAGACGATACAAGCAAGATGAGAGCGCCAAAAGATAGATAGATGGAACTGTTGGTGTCGTGGTCTTCGATAATGTATTGGAGGAAAGCTCTGTAATGTTACAGTAACCGACCCATCGAAGAGTCGCGGTGTCATCAATCATCATGACACTTTAGTTTCCTTATGATAGGTGGCAGGGAAAACTCCGATTATTCTTACTACACGTTTCTGCTGCTGAAAAACAAGTAGGGTTTACACGGCCGAACAGCTCATCGAGCCCGGTTGTCGAACCTACTTGTAGAACGGCTCGAAGAGCTTTCAGACAGTACATCGCACTTCAGTGTGCCTTGTGCTAAAACAACGTCAACATATCTCTCGACCAGGACGATTTGATAGCCATTGCTTTAGCAGTGGCACTAAGAAGGAAAAAAAAAGATCAAAGTGGACGAAGGATTGGCTACTAAAAAGAGAGAAATTTTCACACACCAACTTGTTTGTTGCTTTAAAATTAGAGCCAGATGACTGGCGCAATTATTTGCGTATGGATGAAGACACGTACATTGATCTGAATCGTGTCAGCCCTTTCATTACTTGTGAAGATACAACTATGAGGAAGGCCATAACTCCACATGAAAGACTGAGTGTCACTTTACGCTATTTAGCAATAGGAAGGTCACTTAATGAACTAAAATATTCTTCCATCATTTCCACCAGCTCTTTGTCATCTATCATACCAGACACATGTGCTGCTATCTACAAGGTCCTTCACAAAGACTATCTAAAGGTAATGAATAATTTGTAAGAGTTGTATACTTGTAAATGTTTATTGATAACATATGACACCTGAAATGTAGTAACATATATTATAGTAAGCTTGGTAAAAATGAGAAAAATAAAACATATACCAAGTAAACGTAGGGCATATGCTATATCCTAAGGTTGAAAATTTGAAAAGTACTGCGACATCCCGGAGTCATTTGTATTACTACTGCTGTTACTGCAGTAACTATACACTGAGTTATTTG
>NC_087203.1:29898922-29901422 GCF_015104395.2 Macrobrachium nipponense | reverse complement strand
TCAATTTGATTAACGTTCAACTACCCAACAATTAAAAAGAAAGAATGTATGCTTAGGCTAACCTTTGATGCCGTATGAATGTCATCAACAAAAAGGATGGGGGACTGAATGGGATTTTAAATTTTTGCTGGACAACTTATTTAGGTAAATAGTCCCGAAAGTGTAGTACAAGCACTGAGCTATCATTAGTATGCTTAAGAAAAATTATATGCCTACGCAAAGTATTCTGCAAAGAAAACCGCAATACCATTGCAATAATGCCATACTATCATTGAAATTCCCTGCCTTCCTGCGGTGGATGGAACAACCAATGTTGGTTAACCATAGTTGGTTGGAAGTTCCAACCAACACTGGTTGTTCCATCCGCCGTCCCCATTCCCCCCATACACTGAGCGATTGTCTGAACGATTGTCTGAACGATTGTCTGTATCGTTCGCAAAAACATTGTGTATGGGCTTGTCTGACTGCAATCTCACGTAGACAACACAATATTTCTTGCTTATTTCGATCATTAACCTACTCGTATAAGACTATTAAAATACCCCTTATTCGCACACATATAGCCAGATGTCTTTTTATGTACCTACAATGAGATTTTTAAAAAAATGTTAAATTTAAAGTCCATCGCTCGCTTGCGTTTGGATATTAGACCTGAGTAACTGGAATGATAGTTCAAAAGTTTCCCAAGTTGTTTTGGAATTATAAGCTTATATGGTATATTTATTTTTGTCTTACTTAGAAGGGGATGCGTGAGCATGCTTTTGTATTCCATTTGATGTATTTTTATGTCAATAAACTATTTGAATTGAATTTGAATTTGATTAGACCTGAGTAGACTGTTACAAACTCGTCATTCGTGTGCTTGAATTGTTATGTTGTTCAACATAAATCGGCATGTTTACGATCTAAATGAGGTGTGAGGGTTGTTTGAATACATAAACAAGTAGACGTGTGACCGAAAGAACATTTTGCGTCTTTACCACAGTTGGCTTACGATATCGGAAACAGATTTCAGCTAAACGAGAGGTAAATATTCATATGCCACATTGTTGGTGAGTGGGCAGATGGAATGAAACTGACAATAGTAAGTAATGTTAGACCAAGGATGTTACACATGTATCTAACTGGAACATTACAGTCATGGTCCGGTCCTTATTTCAGTTTCATTCAACAATGAAAACGATTAGGTAATATAGGCGAAATGTTTACTGTATTAACTTATACCAAATATATAAGCCTATACTGACATGTCTAAACATTCAGAACCAGTTTGTGTGTTCGAGTGTGATCAGTTATGGGAGGAGGGGAAAACGTTGTGATCCTTAAATATACAATAGTTCTGCTTACATTAAGAATATTATGGTTATTTTGATAATTCCATAGGTTTCATCATTTGCTATATTAGCATCAGTGAGTCAGTTGATTATCGAGTTTGAGATAATACTCGGTGAATGTCCACATAAATATTTAATTGATTTTCGAGATATGTAATTCCTGTCATCCTTTCAGAAATCGGTCACTTCAGTTTATACGTTTTCTCTGATTTCGTAACTTTTTGTAACTTGCGGAGCCATTATATTGTGAAGCTTAATTGCAAAGAAAAAGTGGTACTATGGTAGGCTTTTGTTTCTATGTGTACTACATAGTAGTATCATCATGTACGCCGCACAATAGACCTCGTTAAATGATTATTGATGCTAGTAATGTTCAATTGCCATTAAAGAGACTGTCATATAGAAAGTTACAAATGAATCCTAAAAAATATCAATATACTGAAAATAAATGAAATCTTAGATATATGAACCTTCTAATATCGAAAATAGAAAATCATTATGGCAGGCTTCCAATCCTAGCATCAGATAACACGTAGGAGTAAAACTACCACTTAAACCACGATGCTTCCAAGAAGGATTAAAATCTATTTCAGTTCATCCATACATAAGCCCGTCGTATTCTGACATATTTTACCAGAGCTGAAATAGGCGGACTCAGTCTCAAAGGAATTGTTGGCAACTGAAAAGGAGGCACGAACTCTCTACACCCACCCCTATGGGAGTGGGAAAGGGAAAAAAAAACAGTATATACATACATATATATATATATACATACATATATATATATAATATGTTACTAAGTATATATGATATACTAGAATTATAGATATATTATATACTAATATTGATTTATATATCATTCGAGCTACAAATGTCCTTTGATATCTAGTTCGCTCTACCTCGGAATTTATATATTTTCATATATGTAGCGAAGGGGAATTTTTAGTTGATAATAATTTCGTCCCCTCATGGGATCGAACCACCGTCCAGTGGACAGGAACGAAATCAGGATGGACAGTGATGTTATCAAGTCGGCCAACAGAGAGGCTATAAGATTATATTGATTCTGACCTTACAAATCACCGTCGAACTCTGTGTTTTTGTAATTAGAATCGATATGAAACTGGTGCTACTCCCACTGGTTGTTCCGTTGTTTCATTCCGTGG
>NC_087203.1:29891422-29893922 GCF_015104395.2 Macrobrachium nipponense | reverse complement strand
TTTAATAAATCACAAGGCACTTTTTTTCTTTTTTTTATAAACTTCAGAGTCTCGGAGTAGGTTGATATGTTTTAGGATTACTTCAAGATTTCCTTACAGGTAGGCGACAGCGAGTTATTGTAGACGGGATCTTTGGTGAACCAAGGCCTATTGGCTGGAGTTCCATCAGGGCTCTGATTATATGGTCCACTGTTATTTTTACTATATAAAAATGATATGGTTGTTGGCCTGGAAAACAAGATGGTTCGGCATGGCAATGATGCAACGCTTGTAGGTGTAATTAAGTCTCCACCTTATGATAAATGAAGCTGCCCTCACCTCGGGACAAGGACCGGATCAGGGAATGGTGTCGTCGGGGGTTTTGGGGGCGGGGCGGGGGAAAGGGGGGGGGGGACGAGGGGTATGAGGCTGAACTCCAGGAAAACGAAAACACTGTTGATTAGTAGATCTCGAAGATTTTCCACCCCATACTTCTCTTCAGGTGGACGGAACTTTGCTGAATGAGTCTGAAGCTTTAACTATTCTAGGTTTAACTTTTGACTCGCATTTTAACTTTTGAAAAAAGTCTTGCGCAAAATGCTGCGCGAAAGTTATGTATTGGTCGTAAGGCCTCATGTATTTATAATAGTGATAAATTCAGTGCAACCTGTTTTATGTTTCCTAATATTTGCATTCCTGACTTGGACCATCGACGGATGGTTCTTTGTCATGATTTTCATAGTCATACGTTGTACGTCAACAAAGATAATTAACAATCACAATTGATCCGTGATTCCCTTTTGCTGTCGAGAGCGACCAGATTCGCTGAACAGCAGAAGCACCAAATGTGCAGCAAATTTACATCGCTGTCGAACTGCTCTGTTCCAGAGGTCCTTTATTCTTCACAACGTTGGACTATGGAAGAACAGCCTCCCAGAAGTCTTGCAGTTGGAATTTCAGAAGTTCAAGCGAAAATGCAATGCATTACTACCCTAATAGTATTCTATTATTCTTGGAATTGAATAAATTTTTATTTATTTATCTATTCATTTCTTTTTCTGATGTATCTTCTTCGTAATGAACCCCATTTTCTTTGGCCCCTGTGGGTTTGTTCCATATGAATAGGTTTCGTCTACTGCATAATAATAATAATAATAAAAAAAACTAGTGTCGTGTTAAATAGTTGTTCATAAAAAATCCATACTTGTATCAATAAATTGTCTAATTGGAAAAGGTTAAAATGCTCCTCTTGAATTTTCTAAAGAAAATTTAAAGAAGACTCGAGGGGGCTGTCAACTTTCCTATTTCATGCGACTACTTTCGCCACGTATTTAGATAATACGTTGATTATAGTATTATGTTCACTTTTAATGATGAATATATTCGAAAGGAAGAGGGAGTTTGTTAACAGTTCTAGCCAACTTGCGCTTGAAGTTTGCAGAAGTCGAAATGTCCGAGATGTAATCAGAATATAAATATCCCAAGATTCATATAAATCCGGTTTGTGAGTGGGATACGTAGATGCTATATTTATCATTTTTTCCGGAGACTATAAAGCTTTAGAATGCTTACTGGATACGGCCAACAACGTTGTTGATTCTATAACAGTGGAAAAATAAGCTGATGACACGATTCCTTAGGTGTACTCATTCTTATGGATAAAAACATGATGGCTTTAGAATTTTCAGCTTCAACAAAAGCCGCTAAGAAAGAAAATATTTTCTCGCTCGCAGAATTTGGAGAAAATTTTGCTTTTAATCTTGCTTTGTGGGGAGAACTTTCCAAAGGTCTAGATACTTTAGGTCCTTCAGATACCTAAACCATTTTGTCACAGACACCATTTTTGTAGGTCATGCCAACAGTGAAAAGACTAACCAAAAGAAATATATATCAGTGCCGTTTAATGAAGTATAAAAGATAATTGATTATATGTATAAATTAACCAAAAAAGATAAGAGATTGTCTATAGGTATGACACGTTAATCAAACCACTAACAAAGAAGAATAATTGTAACAAAAAGTTGTGTGTAAAGTTCCCTGTTAAGATTGCAATGCTACTAAAGGTGTAAGTGGTAGGGAACTTTAAATAAGATTAAAGAAACGTGGGAAGGCTTATGATCTCCGAGCTCAAAGTTGGCTCATAGTTTTAATGTAAACCATAAAATTAATCGGTGATGGTTGAAGAATTATATTTAGGCAAAGATTCTCACGTGAGAAGCTTGCCTGAAGGCGCTACTATAGTAGATTCACATCAATCGTGCATCGATGTCTAGGCCAGTCCCTTTACGAGCTCCTGATTGGCTGTTGATAAGCCATCACAATGCTGAAACTCCCAGTCTCTCTCGAGGAGTTCACATAGGCAGGATATATGTTTCACCTCTCTTGAGGGATAAGTCTTTCAAAAGTATGCCGCAGGAGAGGTGAAACATACACCATACCTATGTGAAATCTTTCTTTGGCTTTCAGGAGTGGGATGAACTCTCTCGGAGAGTGAGTTTCCAGGTACTTGGGTGAAGATGGG
>NC_087203.1:29865568-29890922 GCF_015104395.2 Macrobrachium nipponense | reverse complement strand
GCCGAACTGCTGCTCGTGTGGTGGAAAGGTGTCATTCTCCAACAACATTACTTTTATAAGAGGTAACCGTTGCGTTCATCGTGACAACTGAACTGTTTTATTATATTACAAATGGAATTGGCTGTAACTCGCAACTAGACGCTCGCCCTCGAACTGGATATTATTACTTTATCATACTGAAATTATTAGTATAATTACTATTATTATACTGAGTGTATAATTATTATTATTATACTGAATGTTATCTAAATTTTCAGTCAAGTGTGATATTGTGCATACAGTACACATACCATTATTGATGTGCTAAAAGGGACATCCAAGAATGTATGATACGGTACTGTACAGATGATATACAAAATATATGATAAAATTCACTTAGGCGTTAAAAAGGCATCTTTTGTCTTCTATTCATGTTCGCTTATTCGAAAGAGGTTTCATTCGTTACAAGATTTCTCTTTACTCTTTAATGCGTAATGATGTTTCCAACAACATTAATGAAACACGTTTGCCTAAAGACTACAAAAACACGGCGCTATGTAAATTTACGTCTAAAGAAAAATATGAATATAGTAGAATAACAATTGTAATGCATTGCCTCACATTCCATGCTCTTGACTATCCAGTTACTAAAACAAACAAAAATAAGGAATTGGAAAATTTGGGATAATGTTGTTCCAGATTAAGGGGGGAAAATGGAAGTTTTTGCGATGGGGACGAATGAATTAGATCTTTACGTATATATATATATATATATATATATATATATATATATATATAGATATATATATATTTCTATCTATATAGTATGGATATATATTAAATATATATATATAATTTATATTTATTATATATATATATATATATATATAATATATATATATATAAATATATAGATATATATAATATATATATATTATATATATATATATATATCTATATGTTTCTATATATATATATGTATATATATATATAATTTGTATACACAATATATATATACAAACAAATAATATGTATATATACATATAATATATACTATATATATATTATACTCTTATAATATAACATATAAAAACATATACAAATTATACATTAACAAACATAGTATATATATATGTGTTACATACACAAAGTATAACCGGAATATCATCGAATGAGAACACCCGACCACTGATTCAGAAACAGGAGTTGAGAGATTAACGTAATACGACATCAGATATTCATGACCAGGAAATTGAATGAGATTAATCGGCGAACGTCGTTATCAAGGCTAATGAACTTAAATGAAACGATTATACTTTAGGAGTCTACGCCGGGAGGGGTTGTATACACTTGTGGTATCGCTGCTACAGACTGTGTTTACGTATCCAGTATCGCTGAGGGTGATCGTATATTACATACTATACCTGGCATAGCTCTGCAATAAATGGCATTTAGTTTTAGTATCGCTGACATACATTGTATGTGCCAATATAATTGGTACAAGAAGTTACAAAGTATTGCTTAGTAGCTGAGGGCGATTGTATATTACATATACCCGTCATAGTTCTGCAATAGATTACATTTTAGTTTTGGTTTCGCTGACATATATTGTATGTGTCATTATAATTGGTACAAGAAGTTGCATAGTATCGCTTAGTACGGTATCGCATTTTTTATAGACGGAAATTAATATACTGGACTTATAGAACTTAAGACAAACTATATTATGGCAGAGAAGAATAGCTGCAAATGGTTTTACATAGGTTTCACTAATATCTCTATTACTGGCCCTAACGTTATGAATCTGCTTTGCATATTTTCTCCGTCAAAATACTGAAAATATATATTTTTTTTTCAAATTTATCTCCACCTACAGTGATAACAGATTGTCACGAGTACACACGTCAGTCCTAGATTAAATGACGGCAACTTTATCATCCATAATTGTAAACACAGCTCGACTCAAGTTACGTTTTAGGGGAAAAGTTGTGGAAGGCTTATGTCAAAATATGTTTTTTTTTGTAAGTCAAAACAGTTCAAGCAAATACACACAAAATTGCACATTTAACAAGACCCTTTCGACGCTGCTAGAAACAAAGCGATGAAGCTGCACAGCGTCCAAAGATTGAAAGAAATCAGTAAAATGCTGCATATTTACAAAATGAAAGAAGGTTCCGTTAAACAGAAAACAATTCTGCATTCATAAGGTGTGCATAGCAAACGCCGAATTTGCTCAGTCCTCCATTTCAGACGATTGTCTCTGTCATAGAGAAGAGTTTTCTGGAATCACCTCCACCACCACCAGTTAATAAGGACACGAATTTTAAATGCAGATGTGACAGCGATTTGCTGCTAACATAGAAGGCAACGGCAAGTCGATCTGACGAATGGTACTCCATATCAAAGCAAAAACTGATGCTATTAGTTACCGTAGCCGCCTTAGATAATGACCAAATCCAGCCATTTAAAAAAATGTATTCTCATTTACACGTAGTTACTTGGAATTTTAGTAGATACAGACATATAGGTAGGTGAAATGAGTATGTATATACAGTGTATAGGTATGGGTATATGCATGTTTATACATAGTAAATTAAAGTATGCAATAATTAAAATATAAAAAAATCTGTAGAATCTAAGCTGGTTATGTATTGTTACAAGAAAGACAATAATACTCTCATCGGATAAAATTCAGAATGTAATTCTGTTAAAATTGTAAAATATTGCATATTTTCCCTAATAAAAGAAAAAATCTAGTTTAGAGTGTCTCGACGAGCTAGGTATTATCCTCGGAAAAGAGGCTTCATTCTACAAGTATTCCGTTTCATCTGCAACTGGAATTATCTCTAGGAAGATACTAAAATGCACGTGCATTCATTCATTCATTCATTCCACCTTCATAATTACTGTAATTTACATTTATGGCAGAATTAGGCAACTTTTCCGAATTTACGTTTATATATATATACATAGATCGTTTTATGTTCATTAAAAACCCAAAAATAGAAATAAACTGTATCATTAGCGAAAATAGAAAACTTCAACAGACACTTCAAGAGTGAAAACAAAACATAGGGCGAGAGGACATCGACCCATCTTCACCCCAGGTGCTGGTGTGGGGGTCGTTCACCCAACCTTCCAGATTCAACTGACAGTTGCGCCAATCTCCTCGACCCTCTAACTCACTACGATGCAATTTTCCTCTTTTCACATCAGCCGTGCATCTGATGTCCAGGCTAGGCCAGTCCCTTACGACGCTCCTGATTAGCTGTTGATAAGCCAATCACAGTGCTGGAAACTTTCACTCTCGAGAGAGAGTTCACATAGGTATGGTGTATGTTTGCACCTCTCCCTGGGGGTGGGACTTACTTTTGAAAGACTTATCCCTCAAGAGAGGTGGAACATATATCCTGCCTATGTGAACTCTCGAGAGAGACTGGGAGTTTCCAGCACTGTGATTGGCTTATCAACAGCCAATCAGGAGCATCGTAAGGGACTGGCCTAGACATCAGATGCACGATTGATGTGAATCTACTATAGTAGCGCCTTCAGGCAAGCTTCTCACGTGAGAATCTTTGCCTTAATATGATCCTTCAACCATCCCGATTAATTTTATGGTCTACATTAAAACTATGAGCCAACTTTGAGCTCGGAGATCATAAGCCTTCCCACATTTCTTTAATCTTATTTAAAGTTCCCTACCACTTGCACCTTTAATAGCATTGCAATCTTAACAGGGAACTTTATACACAACTTTCTCTTGTTACAATTATTCTTGTTTGTTAGTGGTTTGATTAACGTGTCATAGCTATAGACAATCTCTATCTTTTTTGGTTAATTTATGCATATAATCATTTATCTTTTACACTTCATTAAACGGCAGTGATATATATTTCTTTTGGTTAGTCTTTTCACTGTTGGCATGACCTACAAAAATGGTCTGTGACAAAATGGTTTAGGTATCTGAAGGACCTAAAGTGTCTAGACCTTTGGAAAGTTCTCCCCACAAAGCAAGATTAAAAGCAAAATTTTTTTTCCAATTTTTGCCAGTGGGAAAAAATTAATGTCATTTTCTTTCTTAGTGGCTTTTCTTAAAGCTGAAAATTCTAAAGACATCATGTTTATATCCATGAGTAAAAGTACACCTAAGAAATCGTGTCATCAGCTTATTTTTCCACTGTTATAGAATCAACAACGTTGTTGGCCGTATTCAGTAAGCATTCTAGAGCTATATCGTAAACGGAAAAAATGATAACTATAGCATCTACATATCTCACTCACAAACCGGATTTATATGAATCTTGGGATATTTATATTCTGATTACATCTCAGACATTTCGACTTCTACAAACTTCAAGCGCAAGTTGGCTAGAACTGGTAACAAACTCCCTCTTTCTGTCGAATATATTCATCATTAAAAGTGAAACATACTATAATCAACGCATTATCTAAATACGTGGCGAAAGTAGTCGCATGAAATAGGAAAGTTGACAGCCCCTTCGAGTCTTCTTTAAATTTTCTTTAGAAAATTCAAGAGGAGCATTTTAACCTTTTCCAATTAGACAATTTATTGATACAAGTAGGGATTTTTTATGCACAACTATTTAACTCGACACTGTAGTTTTATTATTATTATTATTATTATTATTATTATTATTATTATTATTATTATTATTATTATTATTATTATTATTATTATTATTATTATTATTATGCAGTAGATGAAACCTATTCATATGGAATAAGCCCACAGGGGCCCATTCACTTAAAATTCAAGTTTCCAAAGAATATGGGGTTCATTACGAAGAAGATACACCAGAAAAAGAAATTAATAGATAAATAAATAAAAATTTATCCAATTCCAAGAATAATAGAATACTATTAGGGTAGTAATGCATTGCATTTTCGCTTGAACTTCTGAAATTCCAACTGCAAGACTTCTGGGAGGCTGTTCTTCCACAGTCCAACGTTGTGAAGAATAAAAAGACCTCTGGAACAGAGAAGTTCGACAGCGATGTACATTTGCTGCACATTTGGTGCTTCTGCTGTTCAGCGAATCTGGTCGCTCTCGACAGCAAAAAGGAATCACGGATCAATTGTGATTGTTAATTATCTTTTGTTGACGTACAACGTATGGCTATGAAAACAGGACAAAGATCCATCCGTCGATGGTCCAAGTCACGAATGCAAATATTAGGAAGCATTAAACAGGTTGCACTGAATTCATCACTATTATAAATATATGAGGCCTTAAGAGCAATACATAACTTTCGCGCAGCATTTGCCGAGACTTTCAAAAGTTAAATGCGAGTCAAAAGTTAAACCAAGAATAATTAAAAGCTTCAGACTCATTCAGCAAAGTTCCGTCCACCTGAAGAGAAGTATGGGGTGGAAAATCTTCGAGATCTACTAATCAACAGTGTTTTCGTTTTCCTGGAGTTCAGCCTCATACCCCTTGTCCCCCCCAAAACCCCCGACGACACCATTCCCTGATCCGGTCCTTGTCCCGACTGAGGGCCTGAGGCTGAGGGCAGCTTCATTTTATCATAAGTGGAGACTTAATTACACCTACAAGCGTTGCATCATTGCCATGCCGAACCATCTTGTTTTCCAGGCCAACAACCATATCATTTGTATAAAATAAAAATAACAGTGGACCATAATCACTGCCCTGTGGAACTCCGGCCAATAGGCCTTGGTTCACCAAAGATCCCGTCTACAATAACTCGCTGTTGTCTACCTGTAAGGAAATCTTGAAGTAATCCTAAAACATATCAACCTACTCCGAGACTCTGAAGTTTATAAAAAAAAAAAAAAAAAAAAAAAGTGCCTTGTGATTTACTAAATCGAAAGCAGCACTAAAATCTGTCTGAATTACTCTACACTGAAAACCCTTATCAAGGTTCCCCTGCAAAAGGCATGTCAAGTTTAAAAGAGCATCGGAGGTACCTAGCTGCTTCCCGTCTTATTAGATCATTTTTAAATGCTGGCAATGATCAAATGACTTGCACAGATTAACAAGCAAGACTAGGTATTCGTAATACCGCACGACTCCTTTCCCTTCCGAAATATATACACTAAGTCAGTGTTTAATAGTGTGTGGTCCGCGAATCCCCCGGGGTCCGTGGAATGTTCCAAGGGGTCCTCAGGATAATGTGAGGAGGAAGCGTTGCTGTTAAGTTCACAAAAATTTGTGTGCAAAATTGCAAAATTAATAATGTTACGAAAGTTATTTTCAGTAAAATGTAAACATTTATGCTAAATATAAGCCATTAATAAATAATTCAGTAGCAATTTCAGTACTATATATTATACCCTGAAAACAAATTTAAACGTAAGAGGGAAATTATCATAATAAGGGGTCGGCTGCACAAGAACGTTTAAGAAACACTGCTCTAAGTGAAAGGCCTACCGTTTTCATGTAATTTCTTTTATATCTATTTTGACACTTTCGTAATTAGCCTCATTTGTATTTTCGTACTGTCATATTCTATTCATTACGCTTTTGTTTGTTTTATGGTGTTTTAACGTTGCATGGAACCAGTGGTTTTTCAGCAACGGGACCAACGGCTTTACGTGACTTCCGAATCACGTCGAGAGTGAACTTCTATCACCAGAAATACACATCTCTAACATTTCAATGGAATGCCCGAGAATCGAACTCGCGGCCACTGAGGTGGCAAGTCAAGACCATGCCGATCACGCCACTGAAGCGCTTATTATGTTTTTCCCTTTCTATCTGTTACTAACCTTTTTCTTTGTCCATTTTCCTAAATTACCAGAATAAGAGTGGGTAGGAATAATCTTCGTTCATTTCCTTCATTAACTTAAAGTGTATAATCCGATTTCTGATGATTCTAATCAAAATGCTTTTCAACTAGCAATGAGTGACTAAACGTATAGTTTCCAGCTTCAAGCAACAAATAGCAGAAGCTCCCTCAAGTTTCTCCCCTGGCAAATGACTTGCCACTCTTCTCGTTTTTTTTTTTTTTTTTTTTCCCACTAAGTTCAGAGAGACTTCATTATACGGCGAAGAAATCAACTCCGGTGTCTCCAAATAAAGAATCTTACAGTTTGCCCTTGTTTCATACATCTCAAGGAGGAAAAAGATTATTTATAGTTCAGTGCTGTAGGCTATAGCGTCAGTTTTAAATTGGACGATGTTTTCATCACTGTTTACATGTTATAAATCACTCGCGCGCGCACACACTAACAAACGGCGCACTCGCACGCACAATGAAAAGCCTAGAAAGGGCTGGACACAATGTCTGATAATGATATTAGGGATGTCCTCGATTCTAGAGAGTTAGAATTTTATTGAATATAGAATTAAGGCCAAATATGAAGCACTGGGACCTACGAGGTCATTCAGCGCTGAAACAGAAATGGACAGTAAAAGATTTGAAAGGTGAAACGGGAGAACAACCTCGCAGTTGCACTAGGAATCAATTGTTAGAAGAGGGTGGAGAGTAAGATGGAAGGAAGAGAATATGAAAGGAGGTACAGTAAAAGGAACGAAAAGGTTGCAGCTAGGGGCTAAAGGCACGCTACAAAGAACCTGACGTAATGCCTACAGCACGCCATATGAGGTGCACTGACGGTAATGACACCAACCCCCCCTTACGGAGAAAAGAGAAAGAGCTAGAGTGCTTCCATGATAAAGGTGTTTAATGCAATTTGTATGGGGCTCGACAAACTTCTCTCCCTCTCTCATATATATATATATATATATATATATATATATATATATATATATATTATATATATATATATATATATATTATATACATATATACATATATATAAACATATGTAATATATATATATATTATTATATTATATATATATATATATATATATATATATTATAGATATAAATATATATATACATATATATATATTAAAGCATGGATATGCAGACATTTTATAGGGTAGGTGCAAACAGTAAAAGTGAGGCACCGTAGCTGAGTGATGTAATGTTCCAATCACATTTGCTAGATCGTAAGTAACTGCTACCCTGCCCACCAATTTAACCTGCTGTAAATTAATACCAGCCTTTGATGGGTCAAGAAAGGGGGGCGGGGGATTAGAAATTTGCAGAGAAAGAGGAGTCAGCAAAAATTAGCCAACCACAGTATTAGTATTGTAGAATTAGCATAAAATTATTTCTAAATAACGTTGATTGTTAACTAGGTCGGGATATTTACCTTATTTGCTCATCTCCACGTAAGTGGAAAATAAAAGCTTTTGGTGCTCACTCAAGCTCCGACAAATGAGTTACACTATTTAAATGAGCTAAATGAACTGTACTAGACGAATCTGACTTTTGATAAACAATGTGCAATGAAGTCTGATTTTTGAATAAGCAAAACACTTGCTGTCAGATCACCCACTGACAAATTGAGTTTAATGCACGACCGAACAACAACAAAGAATCCTTGTTCCTGAAATTAAATCGGCTATAATAGTCCCAATTAGTGATGTGTGCGGACATCCACCGGCCGACATGCACCGGTTTCAACTTCTTACCACCCACACGTCAATGGTGATACATTTTGTTGTTAAATTTTATATTAGTCCTCTCCTAAACCTGATTCCAATCCATGTCTACAGGGAGCATTACTACTTCATATCAGTCACAGAGTCGGAATCTAGGATTCGACTGAAAACGGTTCCAAAAATACTAGGGCATCATGGAGTGAGCGAGTTATGCCTAATTATTAAGCAGGCGATCATGAATGTCCTCTCAGTTATAAATGAATTAATTAATTTCGGCGCGGTTTTGAACGATAAAAGATACAAAAGAAAACTTTGAAGCATAAAATATTTTAAGCATAAAAAATATAAAATGCTGCAGACTCTCCCTTAGGATATACAAAATCGTAAATTCCAAGTTTAGTACCCAGCTTAAAGGATTTTCCCTTCTGAATAATACAGCCATTCCATCCACATTGATTATGGAGCAGACATCATGTATAGAAAGGGATTTACAATCGACCATACTGTAATGATTGCCTCATTTGCATTAACGACGGCAGGGATCTGGAAACCAAATACATTTTTCAAAGAGGAATATTCCCCATATCTTCTTTTACCAGGATTTAAAAGGCTCGACACAATGAAATATTTAGCTTTTTTCTTCGTTGTACTGAATATTATATATATATATATATATATAATATATATATATATAATATATATATATATATATATATGTATATATATATTTATACATATAGATTATATATATATATATATTATATTATATATGTATATAAATGTGCATGATATATATGTATATATATATATATATATATATGTGCATGCTATATATATATATATATATATATGTGTGTGTGTGTGTGTGTGTGTGTGTGTGTGTGTGTGTAAGCAATTTCACTTAGATTTGCATCTCTTAACTTTGTCATTACACTAGTTTCTCCAGCTGTAGGTTAAAGGGGCCTTTTACCAGCAACGGTCTCTTGACCCTGGATCAGCCTGTTGTACAAGGAGGGACTTTTAAAACATGCGGAAGGAAGTGCAGGATTTGGTTAAGCTGCTATTGACGGTGAGCTATACATTAAGTCTCACCCAATAAGACTTCCTCCCCCACACTGACCTGGTCAGTGGTTATGCCCCTGACTGTTGTCAGTTTTACCGCCTTATTACTCGCATTCTACTACCGTTTATTGGGATCAGAAGTTTTAATAGTTACGGCAGTGATAACGAAGTACGACTCGTTCCACGAAGACAAGACCGCAGTCTTCGGGTTGTTAGCTCTGTCTGCGAAGTAGAGAGAACCTCTTCAACCACTTTCCCCTTCCTCCTCCTCCTCATCCTCCCCACAAGCCTCCACCCCTCCTCCTATCCCTCTTCCTCCTTACAAGCCCCCACCCCTCCCCTCCCTCTTACGTACTCCAACCTACTCTCCTCCTCCCTGGGCTCCCCCATCCCATCCCCTCTCCTCAGTCTCGGGCTTATGAAAGAAGTCCTTAAAACTAGAGGGTTAAACTCGAATTATTATGTATATCGTTTAAATGAAAATTGCGACGTTTGTAAAATAATAAAACTTTGATTTAAATTTTAAAAAATAAAGACTGGAACAACCCTAACATCGTCGTCATCACTGCAAGACCTGATCACGGGGAAGAATTTACCATCACCCCAAATTACAAAGCGACAGTCGACTTCCTTAAGGCCAACGCTGATTTTAAACTACTGAACGCATGTTAAAAATTGAACGAGGCTATCATGTGCAATTACCCAATGGGCTCCCTGTGAACACACTTCTGCAGCTTCCTCATACTATCGATGCCCTAGGGTGCAAACCAAATAGAATGCTCCTTCACTCTGGCGACTTTTAAAGGATCAGTTCCGAGCGTAGTATGACTGAGGATAAGGACGATATATCCCCACATCCGAGCCTACCACAGTCAGTTTCTTTCTTTTTGTCAGCGTTAGGGTGGTCATCATCAGAAAAATTGCAGGGGCCCTATTAATTCTGACATTTACAGCAAGAGATACGAAATCTAAAAAAACGGTAACCTATTAGTCCAAATTGCCCCAGCTGTCCTGAGCCATCATGCCTAGTTCAAACAATGTAGTGTTAGATTAGCTTGCAGTGCCCAGTTGAAGGGAAGAACAAGGCTACCTAGAGAGTCCTAGACCGACACCAATACTTACAACGGCAACCCAGCCAATTACGACCCAAAACACCACGGAATGAAACAACAGAACAACCAGTGGGAGTAGCACCAGTTTCGTGCAAAGGGCAAGGGCATAGAAATAGCAGCTAACGGCCCAACAACCCTTCCTCCTATCCTACATCCAATCAAAACTCCAAATCTCAGGCCTCGGAGTTGCCGTTTTATGTGCACTCCACAGTACAAACTTCCTTTTCACTTGCAAAAAGACCATTTGTGAGTACTGATGATTCGAGGTGGGAACTTGAGATACTTCATGTACAAAATCTTGATAATCCGCGACATAACAAGAATAATTTTATATACCTCAGAAATCCATGAACCCATTTACAGGACTCCTCGACAAAGCTCAACAACGTATAGCACTTCCCACCACGAAGACTTTCTCCGCGAGCAGCATTACATCATTGTTTAATCACTTTGATTGGCAGTTTCCTTTTTTTCTCCCGCCACTAATATTAACGTTGCCTTTTCCATGTTCGGTCGGTTCCGGCGGCCGTCTAACGTCTGACAATAGAGTTCTTTACGGTTTGACCTTGCCCTCTATCGCCTTGCTGAAGGGGGATAAAAGTAAAGCATAATGAAACATCACATGCTAAAGTAATTTATGGGGCAAAATTAGGCCAAGTTCCATCCAGTACTGAGAGCACACGACATTGGTCTCTTGGAGAGAGAATACCATCACGCGTCTTATAAAAAAAAAGGAAATCGGTGAATAGGCCGATGCGAATAGAATACTTCCAAACTCAAATGTATTCTCTAGAAACTGAATAAAGGGGAAAAATGCAAGTATCACTGAAACCTTCTCCCTCTCCCTCAATTGTATTCACTGGACCTTGATATGAGAAAAGAAAAGCAAGCCGAAAGGAATCTCCCCTCCCTCGAAGATAGGCCTATTCCTTAAACACCGATCAAAGATCTCGAACGTATTTTCAAAAATCTCTCGTTCTCCACCAAAAGTATTCATCATACACCAGTCGAAGGGGAAAATACACTTAAGAAAATCCCTTGTTATCTTGTGAGACGAAAATGAATGGAAACTGGAAAATTCACTTTTTTCACTCTTTCCTGAAAACGGTTGTACGTATTACTATATTCATACAGTAATCGAAAAAGGTAGAAAAGCTGACTGTGTTCAGAGTGCAGTAACCTCGCTACCTACATTCCCTCGTCATCATGATTACTGTCATTATCACTCTTTCAGCATAGGCCTGGTCCTGACTCCTGATTCAACAATACGTGACATTTACACTACTTTCTTGATACGTAAAGCTAATCATTTATATTAGATTACAGTGAAGTCTGTTCGCAGGTGATTTACTAATTGAAGGGACTGTAATGTGACATTTTTCAAAAACCTGCGACAAAAAAAAAAGTCATAAGTAAAAGACTAGGATCCAATTGCCTAATGCACTTCGTCAACCCCCCCCCCCCCATATCCCTGAGCGCAGAGTTAAGGAAAACCGGTTATTTTAACATTTCGCCTAACGGAGAAACGAAGCCTTTAAAATACATGTTTTGTAAAACATTTTCTTGCTTTAGCATGACCTTTTCTTTCATTTCACGAAATTATTTGCATAAACTCGTGTTACACCTGTAATATCCATATATCATGTAAATAGTTCCTAGTTGGACGAGTGGTTTTCGCGCTCGGCTACCAATCCGGTGGTCCGAAGTTCGATTCCCGGCGCGGCCAACGTGGAATCGGAGAAATGTATTTCTGGTGATAGAAACTCATTTCTCAATATAATGTGGTTCGGATCCCACAATAAGCTGTAAGTCCCGTTGCTAGGTGACCAATTGGTTCCTAGCCACGTTAAATATATCTAATCTTCGGCCCAGCTCAGTGGTCTGGTTAAACTAAGATATACTTAAACTTAATATAGTACATAATTTAGAAAAAAAAAAAAGTACTGTGCCAACTTGCAATGTTAACAAAATAACACTAAGTTATTTTTGTTTTCTGTTTCTTTTTTTTTAATATGGTAATTTGGTAAGTTTGTAAATGATTGTTTTATTTTAACTTGCATTTTTAGTATTTAAATATTTTTTGTTTACATAAAATGATGACAATTCCTTAATAACCTGTTAAAAATTAAGATGGTTTGGGTCGTTGAAGAGATTTGCTGCTCGTTATACATTTCTTACAGAAAGGAGAAGTGGACGGCTTTTAATGAAAATGAAGGTAGTTCTTAGCCATTTTCACCAGTGACAACATTGGATTTACTTACCTCTTTATCGTCATGGTGAAAAAATAAGTGATCGGTACCATGGATCCGCATCTTACGTTACCTTCTACTTGGAAGCCTTATCAAGAGCCAGCACAGCAATTGTGATTTGTTGCATTTACAAACAGCATACACGGACAGTATGGGTTGTGAGGTACGTCATCATTTTTAAAGGTCATTTAAATTTTATGATTTATAATCCATCAGTTCATTTAATAATGAAAGTCCCTTGCTTGCTTTTTAGCCCCCACAAATAAATATACCCTTGGATAATTTATATCATTTACAATTTCACGGGATTGCCATATTATTTAATTTCCCAGTCATAGTTAAGAGATTCATTTTATCTTCAGTTACTTTGTGCTGGTAGATAATTTAAGTGTTGTATCCTATTTTGGTATCTTCTCATTTTGCCACTTTTATGTTAATTAGTCGTTTATTTACATTCGTTGTTTTTACTACTTAGGTGGTTATTCGTTCGGCCTTACTGTAAATTTGGCTTGTTGTATACAAGTAATATACTTAATACGCAAAGTGGACCATTGCCTTTGGGTAATTATTTTTTGGATAGTGTTAGTGAAATCCATTATTAATACAATACATATATTTGAATGGCATTCCTGTTTAAATAATTTATTAGTGATTTCGATAGTTTAAATTACCATTTGAAGTGTAACTGGTATTTTGGTATTTTATATTTGTCTAGGGGTTCTTGAGAATGGTAATTGGAAGTTGGAGATGCTTGACCATCGCTTTGACCTCCATTTAAGGCGATCATCTTCGACAGCAGCAACAACAGCATTGGCTTTAATTTGAGCAGCAATACATGAAACCATTTTATTATATCTTATTCAAGTTCATAACTTTATGAGGTTTCATTCAAATAAGAAAATTACTCTTTGTATTAATTTTCCAATTACGTAGTAAATTTTTCGAGATGCAATTCCTTGTAGTAATTACTGTGACGCAAGAACATCAAAGCACTAAGAAGGGGATTCAATCTTTATCTAATTAATGAAGTCTAGCATATCCTAACCTTTTAATATCTAAGCATATTCCTGACTTTTCAATATCTAGCATATCCTGGACTTTTTAAATCTAAGCATATCCTGGACTTTTAAATCTTGCATATCCTGGACTTTTAATATCTAGCATATCCTGGACTTTTAATATCTAGCATATCCTGGACTTTTAATATCTTAGCAATCCTGGACTTTTAGTATGACATCTCCTAAAAACTCGTGGCTAAACGAGTGAGATCCTGCCCCTGAGATCATTCACAACCAAGACATTAATCTCGTTTACTCAGGACTCTTAATAAGATAAACATTTCTCGAGATTCGGAAGAGTCTTCTTCACGCTATACTTCTCAGATACCTCGTTTCAATTAAGAAATGTCTACGTCTTCCTATCTCAAAAGGAAGATGGATGGCTTATCTAAAAGGGATATCACACTTTATCCTCATCACGAATGAATATTCTGCGCAATATATAAAAATAACAACGTAGCCTTCATGTTTGGTTCAACGAAAGAAAAGGAAGTGAATCATAATCTAGGGTTTACTTCCTTTTCTTGATTTATATAGATTTCTGACATTATGCCAAGCACTGGGGCAACTAAGGCCATTCAGCGCTGGAACTGAAATTGACAGTGAAAGGTTTGAAAGGTGTTACAGGAGGAAAACCTGGCAGTAGTTGCACTATGAAACAATTGTTAGGAGAGGGTGGACAGTAAGATAGAAGAAAGGGAATATGAATGGAGGTACAGTAAAAAGGAAGGAGAAAGTAGTTGCAGCTAAGGGGGGAAGGGACGCTTCAAAGAACCTTAAGTAATGGCTACATTGCACCGAATGAGGTGCACTGACGGCACCTAGCCGCCTACGGGGCCCTAGATTGTGGGAAATATTCTTTCACGACAGAGGGCGATGATATAAAGATACGTGAAGGTCCACCTCAACACTGAATGTAGCAGAAGCCATGGCAATAAGGACTGCAATTGAGAGAGAGAGAGAGAGAGAGCGGGAATTTGATTGATCTAGGAGCTTACAGATGAGTCTCGATTAAATTACTATGCATGCAGAATTTCATCTGGACTTCAAAACACAAGACACCAGGACCTAAAAAACATCGAAATATATCAGGGCTTTCAAAAATCGAGACACACCGGGACTTAAAAACATCGAAATATATCAGGGCTTCCAAAAATCGAGACACAACGGGACTTCAAGACATCGAGAGACGCCTAGGCTTAAAAACATCAAAAGCCAAATAAGCTTCAAAACATTTTAAGACATCAGGGTTTCAAAATATCAAAGACATCTTGGCTTCAAAACATCTTAAAAAGACATTATGGCTACAAAACAACCATACTTACCGTATAGCATTTCCTTCTATTTCAGTCACAGCAAAGGCCTAGCTGCTCTTTACAAATATGTTAAACCCATCATTATTACACAAAACGACAACATTGCTACTATCGCGGTAATCTGCGATTGTGCGTAATAAAATAAGGTTTCCTCCCAGACAAAATGCAAGTTTTAGGTACACTGAGATATATTAGCGATATAAAAAAAGGATTCAGACTCTCAAATGCCTTGGTCAATATTATTTGCGATACGGAATCATTTGAAAGTCGAAATCATGGGGTGTGCTGGGTCTCTCGTTCCATCTTTCATCAGGCAGCAAATCCAAACCATTTCGACGGGTCTGGTCTGCTGACGGTTTATTTCGTCTCACTACCCCAGACGAAGGAGGTCCCGAAGTGGGAGCCCAGAGCAACCCCCACCCACCCACACCCCCACGACCCCGGAAATTGCTGGCGCCAACACCAAACCGATTCAACAAAAGGGGACTTAACGAAGGAAGGCGAGGAGAGACCGGATCAGAGAAAGGTCTTTAATCACAAAGTTTCGACCTACAAATCTGCCGATCACTAACTAATAGTCCTCGATAAATCAGTTAATCATGGCCTGATTATATAGGATCGGCCGATGATAAAATTCTGCTGCAGTTAACGAGGATTAAAACACTATTGGAAAATATTTCCCAAAATCCCTGCCGTATGGAGCTTGCTCACGAAACATATTTGTGATGGCTGGTGTGGCTTGGTTGGCAGCAGTCTTGTCTTTCAATTGAATGACCTAGATTCAATCCTGATGCGAGTGTGAAATCTAATTCAGTTTCACACGTGATTGTTTTAATTATATATATATATATATATATATATATATATATATATATATATATATATATATATATATATATATATATATATATATATATATATATATTAGCAGACCAACCCAACAATACCAGGGAAAATAATGAAAACCGATAAACTCTCTCTCTCTCTCTCTCTCTCTCTCTCTCCTGCTAAGGTAGTTGAGTCACATACACTGGCCAACATTCTTGGTATTTATATTTCACCTTTCTCACCCCCAACTCCTATCGGGAGTTGAACTTAAACTTACAGGACATCAGGAGTGTCACTATTCATCTCAGTAACCTCAAAATCGTGGATTAGACACCAATATCTGACTTTTTTACTTTTTTCATCCCTTCTCACCTTGCGCTCTCCTTCCTATAGGGCTGAACTTAGACTTAAAGATCGCTGGTGTTTCGAATGATTCTCATCTTAACTTCGTTGGCAAACCACTAATGTCTAAGGCTATTGCTATTTTCCTTCTTTGCCCCTTAAAATTCAACAAACTTCGTTTGCAAACCACTAATCTGTAGGCTATTGCTATTTCCCTTCTTTGTGCCCCCTTAAAATTCAACAAACTAGGCCTGTGGACTTCAGCGAAAACTGCCGTTAAAAAACAAAACACGCAAAAATCCATATTTCAGCAAGGATACATCGTAACCCCTCAACTAATCTCGGGCTACCCAAGCTTAACCCGACCTGGCGAGTACACATCTTCCGTATGCGGGAATGCATCCAACTGGATTTGATTCATGAATTTACTTATATATGCCTTGTTTTGTGATCATTTTCAAGTTTAATTATATAAATGAAACCTTACTTAAAATGCTGTTAAATATTCATTCAAATGTCTACTGATCAATCAAGAATTCGCGTTTCGGTGTTCTGGGGCAATTTAACAGGCTAGGTATGACCCAGTTTGTCGAATTTTAGGACGAACAAAACGGCGAGGTGAAGAGCTAAATACAAAAACATGCCTGAAAAAAACCTTCTGTTCTGAAACACATACCCGTGTAGGCTAGGCCTAGCCTACTCACGAAATTTTCCCACAAAAATGTTTTACCTATATGGCTTCCTAATCTTTATTCACTCAAGGTACTACATAAAAGTTTTATAATGAATTACTATGAAATAGTAGTAAACATTTTTCAATATCCTCGACGTAACATACTACACGTAAAGGATACAAAATTAAGTGCGATAAAATCATATGTCAAGTACAGCAAATCTGCGGGAACGGTAGTTAGCCTATTATCTAATAAACCACTAGCATGGACAAATTTCCCATAATTTGGGTAAATCTACGCAAATGACAATCATGTAGCCTATCCTAGCCTTATGCAGTTAATCATACAGGTTATAGAAAATTGCCACGACAATCATACAGTTTATACTACTCAGTATTTTTCAGTAAAGCGACTTACCTTGATTATGGAACCATTATGAAATTCGAACATTCGAAATGTAGGGTAGCTTATGCTAACTTCGACCAATCCTACTACTTAGATCTACCTCAAATTCAACGGGGGGAAAAAACTGCCTCACATCATAATTGCTCTAAAATCACAGCACAGGAAAACTACCAACGCCAGTTTACACAAAATAAACACTCAACATCAGGTATCTCACCTCGGTACAAAGGCGAGACTCCATCCTCCGGTTACAGAACCGAACAGCAATTAAAACACATTGAGATTTTTTTTTATCCGAGCTGGTATATAATCGAGAACACGCGTACTAATAAGCACTTAGGTGAACGCTAATATATCGACATTAGTATTTACAAACAAATATCTTAAAACTAAAAACGCGAGGCGAAGACCGATGCCGGGTAGCCCCATTGGCAAATGACTAACGACCGAGATTTCTATCGAATATACATGGAAGTACGTTCTTCATCCAAGCCGCTTCCTCGCACTAACTGCCTTGTCGACGTTTAACGGTCTTTTACTGGAAATGACGGTGGTTATCTGCGAGCTGTGGATGCTGCATTATAACAAAATTTGTAGAAGAAAAGGCTGATGATGATAGAGAAGAGAGGAAATGCAAAGAATATTCACAGAACAGTGTTTGAGTACGGTAATTGTTTTTTGGAGGCTTCCCTGCTTGCCCTCTTTTGGCCTAGGATTTATCGCTTATAGTTTATAATTTTTCACGTATCCGGGGTTTTTATTCATATTTTTTCTTAGCAGACGTGATTTAACTCTATATATATTATATATATATATATATATATATCTATATATATATCTATATATATCTATATATATATATATATATATATATATATTCATGGTGTCAGTGCCCACTAAAGTTCCTCCTTTCCTCACGCTTTATGGATACGCTTATCACTGCAAGTCTTAACTAAATTCACAGGATAACTAAATGAGAATGCTCTTTTCTTCCGCAAGAGCCGTAGACGATACAAGCAAGATGAGAGCGCCAAAAGATAGATAGATGGAACTGGTGTTTGTCGTGGTCTTCGATAATGTATTGGAGGAAAGCTCTGTAATGTTACAGTAACCGACCATCGAAGAGTCGCGGTGTCATCAATCATCATGACACTTAGGTTCCTTATGATAGGTGGCAGGGAAAACTCCGATTGTTCTTACTACACGTTTCTGCTGCTGAAAACAAGTAGGGTTTACACGGCCCGAACAGCTCACCGAGCCCGGTTGTCGAACCTACTTGTAGAACGGCTCGAAGAGCTTTCAGACAGTACATCGCACCTCAGTGTGTCTCGTGCTAAAACAACGTCAACATGTCTCTCGACCAGGACGATTTGATAGCCATTGCTTTAGCAGTGGCACTAAGAAGGAAAAAAAAAGAAAAAAAAAAGATCAAAGTGGACGAAGGATTGGCTACTAAAAGAGAGAAATTTTCACACACCAACTTGTTTGTTGCTTTTAAAATTAGAGCCAGATGACTGGCGCAATTAATTGCGTATGGATGAAAGACACGTACATTGATCTGAATCGTGCCAGCCCTTCATTACTTGTGAAGATACAAACTATGAGGAAGGCCATAACTCCACATGAAAGACTGAGTGTCACTTTACGCTATTTAGCAATAGGAAGGTCACTTAATGATCTAAAATATTCGCCATCATTTCCACCAGCTCTTTGTCATCTATCATACCAGACATGTGCTGCTATCTACAAGGTCCTTCACAAAGACTATCTAAAGGTAATGAATAATTTGTAAGAGTTGTATACTTGTAAAATGTTTATTGATAACATATGACACCTGAAATGTAGTAACATATATTATAGTAAGCTTGGTAAAAATGAGAAAAATAAAATTATACCAAGTAAACGTAGGGCATATGCTATATCCTAAGGTTGAAAATTTGAAAAGTACTGCGACATCCCGGAGTCATTTGTATTACTACTGCTGTTACTGCAGTAACTTATACACTGAGTTATTTGAAGGCATTGGTAATGGTACCGGCTCTTGGTGTGTTGTAACTACTCGAGATGAAGAAGTTTAAATTCCCCACCTCTGCCTCAAAAAGTACATTCATTTATGATTTTTCTAGTTATTATTGAAGTTCGCTGGTCCATTGCAAGTATCCTACGTGTGACGTATTTCCCGAAGTTATCCATACCAGACATATCTGTATTTACAGATTCATCAAGTTTTCTTGCAACTGTATCCAATATTTGATCAGATTTAGAGAGACGTTTGCATACATACATACACACATACACACACAAATATATATATATATAATATATATATATATATATATATTATATATATATAATTCATTTTGTTTTATTTCAGTTTCCTACCTCAGTGGCTGAGTGGCAAATTATTGCACGAGAGTTGAGTCAAGATGGAAACTTCCCGAATTGTGTAGAGGCTGTCGATGGAAAACATGTACACATCACGCCACCACCAGATTGTGGATCATATTTTTGGAACTACAAAGGCTACAACAGCCTTGTTTTATTGGGAGTGGTAATGCAAACTATGAATTCACCATGGCTGACATAGGGACAAACGGACGTGTATCAGATGGAGGGGTTATTGAAAAACAGAGAGTTTGGAAAAAGTCGTTAAAAGGGGAAGGACTAATTTTTATTCATTTATTTATTTATTTAATTTGTTTTAGTTATTTATTTTTTGTTTATTTATTTAATTTTTAATTTCTATTTTTATTTATTGTTATTTATTTATTTATTTATTTTTATTTTATTTTACTTTTCTAATTTATTTTTTTTTATTTATTAATTTTTAATCTATTTTTTTAATAATTTACTTTTATTTTTTATTTATTTATTTTATTTATTTATTTATTTGTTTATTTATTATTTTTATTTATTTTTTTATTTATTTTTTTATTTTTATTTTTTATTTGTTTTTTATTGTTTATTTTTATTTATTTTTATATTTATTTATTTACTTTATTTTGATTAATTTTACTTTTTATTTATTATTTATTTTTTTAATTTTAATTTATTTATTTTTTTTTATTTTTCCTCTTTATTTTTTTTATTTTATTTTTATTTTATTTCTTTTATTTTATTTTATTATTTGTTTATTTTTGATTTTTATTTTATTTTATTTATTTATTTATTTTATTTGTTATTTTTACTTTTTTTTTTATTTTTATTTATTTATTTTTTATTTTTATTTTTATTTTTATTTTTATTTTTTTATTTATTTATTTTTAGTTATTTACTTTTTTATTCATTTTTATTTTTATTTTTATTATTTGTATTTATTATTTTTATTTATTTTATTTATTATTTTCATTTAATTTAATTTTTATTTTTATTTATTTTTATTTGTTTTTTATTTATTGTTATTTATTTATTTTCATTTTTTATTTATTTATTTATTTTTTTTATTTTTCATTTCTTTTTAGATTTATTTATTTGTATTTCTATTTTTTAATTTTATTTTTATTTTTTATTTTTATTTTATTTATTTGTTTTTATTTTTTAATTTATTTACTTTTTGTTTATTTATTTTTATTTTATTTATTTCTTTATTTTTCAGATTTTTATTTATTTATTTGTATTTTTATCTATTTTTATGTTATTTTTGATATTTTTTATTTTTTATTTATTTATTTATTTGGTTTCTTTTTTAATTTTTTATTTATTTTTTTATTTTTTATTACTTTATTTTATTTTATTTAATTTATTTTTATTTTTATTATTTAATTTTTTGTTTATTTTTATTTATTTATTTATTTTTTATTTATTTTTTATTTTATTTATTTATTTTTATTTGTTATTTATTTCTATTGTTTATTTATTATTTATTTTATTTTTACTTATTTATTTATTTATTTTATTATTTATTTTTTTATTTTTTTATTTTTGTTTATTTTTATTTTTATTTATTTTTTTTATTTTTTCATTTTATTTTTAATTATTATTTTTTTTTATTTTACGCATTATTTCTTATTTATTTATTTTTTATTTATTTGTTATTTTTATTTATTTATTTATTTTTATTTATTTATTTTTTTTTATTTTTATTTTTTTTATTTTTCGTTTATTTTTATTTATTTATTATTTTATTTTTTAATTTATTTTTTATTTTTGTTATTTTGATTTAGTTTATTTTTATTTTTTATTTATTTTTATTTCATTTTCATTTATTTCTTTTATTTATTTATTTTTTTATTCATTTATTTTAGATTTATTTATTTTTGTTCATTTATTTTTTCCTTTTCATTTATTTACTTTTATTTATTTATTTATATATTTATTATTATTATTTAATTTAATGTTATGTATTTATTTTTATTTATTTATTTTCATTGATTTTTATTCATTTTTTTATTTATTTCTTATTATTTTTTTATTTTTATTATGAAAATACCTGAAATTATTTAAATTTTAGCTCATTACTTTGTTTGTTTCAAATCATCATTATAAAAATTCTCTAAAAAAAAAATAGTTCGAAAAATGACAAAGAAATAAGCTTTAAAAAATATATAATTTTAAATACAATATCTTAACGCTTATTGACTCCCTTATTGAGATAGTTTTTGTTTTAACAGAACATTTCAAAAATTGCCTAAAAAATAGGCAATTTTATTTATTTATTTATTTTATTTTTATTTTTTATTTATTTTTTATTTTTATTTATTTATTTATTTTTATTTAATTTGTTTATTTTTATTTATTATTTATTTTTTATTTTTAATTATTATTTATTTTATGTATTTATCTATTATTTAGTTTTATCTTTTATTTTTATTTATTTTATTTTTATTTTATTTTTATTTATTTTTGTTTATTTTTATTTATTTTTATGTTATTTATTTATTTTTATTTATTTATTTTTTGTTTATTTTATTTATTTTATAATTTATTTCTATTTATTTATTCATTTTTATTCATTTATTTATTTATTTATTTTTTTTGTTCATTTATTGTTATTTTTATTTTCTTTTTTCATTTATTTACTTTTATTTATTTTTTATTCATATATTTATATTATTATTTATTTAATGTTATGTATTTATTTTTATTATTATTTTCATTGATTTTTATTCATTTTTTTTATTTCTTATTTATTTTTTTATTTTATATGAAAAATACCTGAAATTATTTAAATTTTAGCACATTACTTTTGTGTTTCAAATAATCATTATAAAAACAAATTCTCTAAAAAATAGTTCGAAAAAATGACAAAAGAAAATAAGCTTTAAAAAAAAATATATAATTTTAAATACAATATCTTAGCGCTTATTGACTCCCTTATTGAGACTTAGTTTTATTTAACAGAAACATTTCAAAAATTGCATAAAAATAGGCAATTTTATTTATTTATTATTTTTATTTTTTATTTATTTTTATTTTATTTTTATTTATTTATTTTTATTTTTATTTACTTATATTATTTTACTTATTATTTATTTTTTAGTTTTTTAATTTTTATTTTATTTATTTATTTATTTTTTATTTATGTTTTATTTAGTTTATTTATTTTTATGTATTTATCTATTTTTTATTGATTATTTTATTTTTATTTATTTATTTTATTTTTATTTATTTTTTATTTATTTATTTTTATTATTTTTGTTTATTTTATTTATTTTTATTATTTATTTATTTTTATTTATTTATTTTTTTTATTTTTTTTATTTTTTTTTGTTTTTTATTTTTTTTTTATTTATTTTTATCATTTTATTTTCTATTTATTTCTTTATTTTATTCATTATTTAGATTTATTTATTTTTGTTCATTTATTTTTATTATTTTTTCCTTTTCATTTATTTACTTCTATTATTTATTTATATATTTATTATTTTTTATTTAATGTTATGTATTTTTTTTATTTATTTATTTTCATTTATTTTTATTTATTTTTTATTTATTTTTTATTTATTTTTTTATTTTATTATGAAAATACCTGAAATTATTTAAATTTTAGCACATTACTTTGTTTCAAATAATCATTATAAAAATTCTCTAAAAAATAGTTCGAAAAATGAAAAAGAAATAAGCTTTAAAAATATATAATTTTAAATACAATATCTTAGCGCTTATTGACTCCCTTATTGAGACTAGTTTTTGTTTAACAGAACATTTCAAAAATTGCCTAAAAATAGGACACTGAATCTAAAAAAAAATAAATTTAATAAATAATTTAATTTGAATACAGTAATTTTGGGAGTTTCGCCTTCCATTTTATAACTGATTTTTTTCCAAAAATTATTTAAACTATCGACTAAAAAGAATGTAACCAAAAATTTTAAACAAATATTTCAATTTTTTAACAATATTTATGACATTTTTATTTTTACATTTTTTATTAGCTGTTTTTTGTTGAAAAAATTATTAGAAAAATCGACCGAAAAGACAAAAATAAAAAGGAAAAAAAAGCTAAAAAAATATTTCAATTAAGATGCAATATTCTTGTTAGATTTGCTCTTGTTTTGAGGCCTATTTTCTGTTTCAAATATCACTTTAATAATGCATAAGTATTGGATAATGAATATAACAAAGAAAAAAAAAGCTATATAATAAATAATTTCCAATATAATATTTTAGGGCTCTTTCCTTTGGAAAATCGCCTAAAACTAGGACAATATATCAATTATTGCAGAAAAACATTTGAGTCTTATTCAATGGTTGTTGGCAGTTTTCTTGTTCAAAAACTCATCATAAAAATCGCCTAAAAAATAAAATGAAATAGAGAAACAATAAAGATTTTTTAAAAATAATTCAAAAATTTTTCAATTTTAGTACGTAATTTTTTTGAAATGTTCTTATCTTTTTTATTACAGATTTTTGTTTCAAAAATCACTCAAAAATCGGTCACAATTTTATGTTTTTGATGACAGATTTCTATTTCAAAAATAATTTTTAAAAGTATTTAAATTTTTGTACAATATGTTTGAGAGTTTGTTCCTATTTTTGATGGATGATTTTTGTTTCAAAAATCATTCAGAAAGTTGGCTAAAATAAGACAATGTATTTAGAATTAAAATCAGTTAAAAAATTAATTTGTTGAATTCACTAACTTTGATAGCTTTCCCCTCTTTTGATGACTGATTTTTATTTCAAAAATTATTTTAAAAATCGCCTAGAAATAGAACGTAAAATGTTTAAAAAATACATCTATAAATTTGTGCAAAATATTATTGAGTATATTTCCTTTTTTATTTTGGCTATTTTTTTATTTCAAAAATCATTATAAAATTTAGCTAAAAAAAGGGGGGGTGGGGGAAACAAAACGGGATAATTATAGTATTTTAAAAATGTTGCCGCCCTCATTTCGATAACTGATTTTTATCTAAAAAATTTAATATATGAAAATGAATATAACATTAAAATTTTATTTAGACGAAAGCTTAAAAATCATTTTATCAAAAAAACTGCCAAAAAACAAAAATATTGTACATAAATTCAAATAAGGGTTTTTGAGTTTAATTTTTAGTCCTTTTTATGCGATTTTCATAATTAGTTATCAAAATGGGGTGAAAAACTCCCAAAAATTTTAGTTCATAATTATTTTTTTTAAACCGTTCTTTTATGTTATATTCATTGTCCTGATTTAGGTAATTTTCGAAATTATTATAGAAACAGAAGTCAGAATTAAATCGAATGCACAATTATCATAAATGTTGTATTTTTTCCTACTTTTAGGTGATTTTTTTATAATGACTCTTGACACAAAAATCTTGCATCAAACAGATGAAAACAAATTCGCAAAAAAATTTTGTACCAAAATGCAACTTTTTTTAAATGTTTGTGGTTTTTTAAAAGATT
>NC_087203.1:29848068-29860568 GCF_015104395.2 Macrobrachium nipponense | reverse complement strand
CTCGTACAGGTACCATTTATAAGGGTCCTGCAAATTTAATTAAAAATGTATCAAATATCCATTCTTGACCCCCCTCTAAATCGTGCCAGTTGAACCCCTGGCCCTGTTAATGCTTTGGGTGACTCCAAGGAGGAGGTGGAATCAGTTAATATGTAAAAGAATAGAGTTAAGGAAGATTGAATTTGAGGCAGAACGAGCGGGCAAGGCGACACGAGTTGGAGATGGCTAACCTTAATTTGCAGATGGCAAGGTTACAGGGGACCAATATGGCCAGTTCCCCTAAAGTAAATTTTCAGGATAGGTTCAATCTGGGTGCGGCGCTTAAATTAGTGCCTGTATTTGACGAACAAAATGTCCCTGAGTTCTTCAAGGCATTTGAGCGTGTGGCCACCCGATTGTCCTGGCCCACAGAGATGTGGACGGTTTCTAATCCAATGTAGGTTAGTGGGCAAGGCAATTCGGGTATACAATGCCTTGGAGGAGGGAGTAGCCCGGGACTACCAAAAAGTGAAAAGCTTGATTTGAAAGCATATGACCTGGTTCCTGAGGCCTACCGCCTCAGATTTCGGAACTATGTGAAACACCCTGCACAGTCCTTCGTAGAATTTGCACGTGCAAGGAGGAACAGTTCGACGACTGGCTGAAAAGTCGTCAGGTAGTTACTTTTGCTGCTTTACGCGAACTGATGCTCCTTGAGGAGTTTAAGAAGGCCTGCAGCAGGGAGTTAAGGGTCCACCTTGAGGAGGTAAAGGCATGAAAGTGAGTAGCGCGCTCAATTAGCGGATGAGTTTGTGTTAACTCACCGTTCAGGTAGTGGCAATTTTAATTATAAGGTCTTGAATAACCCCTCATCTCGCTCCCATAGTGGTGGTAGGAGAGTTGAACCCCCCTTGTTGACTTCCCAATATCTCTAAGAATATTAATGTCACTAATTCCTTTTCAGGTGTAGGGATATGGGTAGAGTCCAAGGAGGTCCTCCTCCCCTTAGAGTTTTGTTAATAGAGACTTCCCAAATGGGGAAATAACAGGATAAATAATAACGGAAACAGAGGATCAGGCCGTAGAGGAATTGTTTGGTGTAATAAGCCAGGGCATTTCCAAAGCCAGTGTAATGCTCGTAGGCGGTACCTAGAGCGTAATAATCAAAGTCCTGTAGCATTAGTTAATGATAGGTCAAATGTTAGAAGTAGTAGTTCTGTAGACAGATCTGTAGTAGATAGTGGAAGTAGTTTAGGAAATAGTAGTAAGTTCTGATGCTCCTAATCCTCAATTGTGACTTAAGTATGACAAATATGTATGGCCTGGAAAATTGATTTTGACTTGTGTTGTCCAGGTGAAGTTTTTTAGGGACACCGGTTCTGCCCGGTCGTTGGTCATGAAAGCGGGCACTGAATGGGTTCTGAGAAATATCACTGGGAAATTTTGTATTATTGGGAGGTTTCCCAGACTCGATTGTGTCGGCTCCTTTGGTTAATGTCCGCATGTCTTTTCCAGGGTATGATCGCATCACTGAGTTGGCTGTGGTGGATAGTCTACCTATCCCGGGTATTGATGGTATCCTGGGAAATGATATGCTGGATAGTGAAGGGCGGGAGATTTTCCCTTTTATTATCTGTAAAGGCTAGTCCCGTGGCTGTAATTACTCGGTCCGCCGCAGCAAAAGCTGTTAGTTTACTTGATGTGGGTAATGATGATGACTTAATGTTAAGTAGTGTAGAGTTAGATGTAGTAAGGCCCGGGGTCAGTAGAGAGTAGTGGTAATGATACTGTAGTTAAGAATGATATGAAACTTGATTGGAACAGAGCTGCTTTTATTAAAGCTCAAAAAGATGAGTTTAATTTTGACTTGGGCGATGTTGAGGTCTGACTAAACCTAGTTTGGAGTTGTAAGGGGTGGGGTTTATTATATAGGTTTAGTCGTCCCGCATCTGATAATTTGAATAAAACTGGTTAGAGTGGAACAGATTGTGGTACCTTCTCAATTCAGAAATTCTATTTTGGAATTAGCTCATACCAATTTTTTTTTTACGGTCATTTGGGTGTGTTTAAAAACTTTCCACAGCTTGGTTAGGTATTTTTGGTGGCCTGGAATTAAATTGAGTGTGAAGCAGTTTATCAGAGAATGTGAAACTTGTCAGGTTATGGGTAAACCTAATCAGGGGATCCCTAAAGCCCCGTTGCATCCCATACCTGCCATAGGTGAACCATTTTCTGAGTTAGTAATTGATGTTGTAGGTCCCTTACCTAAGACTAAAACAGGTTTCGTATATTTATTAACTATCATGGATAGAGCCTCTCGTTTTCCTGAAGCTATACCTATGAGGCGTATTACTTCCAAAGTTGTTTTCGAAAAACTTATTGATTTCTTTTCCAGGTATGGTCTCCCTCGTGTAATTCAGACCGACTGCGGGACGAATTTCACGAGTAAGGTATTTAGGGGTAAGTGTGCTGAACTGGCCATTCAGCACATTACAGCGTACCTTATCACCCAGAGAGTCAAGGTGTGGTGGAAAGATTTCACCAAACCCTCAAGTCTGGTCCTGAAGCAAACATTGTTATGATAATGGTAGTGATTGGGACAAAAGCCCTCCCTTTTGCCCTCTTTGCTATCAGGAGCCACCCTAACTCTTCTACTGGAGTAGCTCCTTTTGAGTTGGTATTTGGGCACAAGGTTCGCGGTCCCATTGGGGAAATTGTTTTGAAATGCTCGAATCAAAACGGAAGGGTGAAATAAAAAGTTGGAAGGTTTGTGGAAGACTTGAAGGGCAAAATGATTAGTGCTTGGAAGTTTGCCCTAGGGAAAAATTTGGAACGATCACAGTTGGTAATGAAGGTAATTTTGACAAAAAAGTAAAGGTACGTTCATTTGAACCGGGGAGACTAGTGCTGGTGTTGAGTATGGACCAGATAGTTTTCTAGAACCAAGATATAAGGGCCCTTGGAAGGTTCTGAGGAAACTGTCAGAGTTTAACTATGAAATTGATGGCCCCCTTTGGGGTTCAAGCCGTAAGTGTAGAGTATTTCACATTAACAGGCTGAAACCTTATCATGGTAAGCAAGGTTGATCCATAGCGATCGTGTACGAGCCTGTGTCTGTGGTAGTGGATGCCTCCAGAGGACTCAGATGAGTTAGGGTGTCAGGTTCCTTCAGATGCATTAGGTGAAAATATGCAAAATTTGAAAATGTTGACAAAGTACGTTTAGATCATTTAGATGTGACAAACGGAAGGATGTGCTTAATTTAATTTATCCTTTTCAGATCTTTTTCAGGATGCTCCAGGTAGAACAAATATTTTAAATCATGACGTTGATGTAGGTGGTGTTCTTCCCCTGTGAAGCAAAGTCCTTACCGGCTGAATCCAGTAAAATTGGATTTGGTCAGTAAGGAGATAGAGTACATGTTGAAGCATGACCTTATTCAACCATCTGTGAGTCCCTGGAGTTCTCCTATCGTATTAGTAAAAAAAGCAGACGGTAAGTTCCGCATGTGCGTGGACTACCGTAAAGTGAACAAAAATACTAAAAATGATTCGTTTCCACTCCCTCGTATTGATGATTGTTTGGATCGGATGTTTCTGCCAAATTTATTACTAAGCTGGATCTTTTGAAAGGTTATTGGCAGGTTCCATTATCCGATCGAGCTCGTGAAATATCAGCATTTGTCACTCCATTTGGCCTATACGAGTGTAAGGTTATGCCATTTGGAATGAAAAATGCAGCTTGTACTTTTCAGAGCTCATGAATAGGGTAATTTGTGGTTTGGAAGGAACGGAAATTTATTATCGATGACTTGGTAGTATATAGTAATGACTGGGATACCCACATGCTAAGGTTACGTATGGTTTTGAAGCCCTTAGGTCTGCAGGGACTTGTTGTTAATTTGGCTAAGTGCGAATTGGGCCAGGCAAGGTTGTTATTTGGGTCACGAGGTTGGTTTGGGTCAGGTGGCTCCGAAACAAGCTAACCTCGAGGCTATTATTCATTTGAAAAGGCCAAGTAATGTTAGAGAGGTAAGAAGGGTGCTGGGCATGACGGGTTATTACCGCCGTTTCGTGCGTAATTACTCAGATCTTGCTCAACCTCTTACTACTTTATTAGAAAAAGGGAAAAGGTTCTTGTGGTCTGATCGGTGTGAAGAATCTTTAATAAACTTAAATCTGTGCTAATTACTAACCCTATTTGACTTCCCCAGATTTTCAGAAACCTTTTATTATCGCGGTAGATGCCAGTGATGTCGGGATTGGAGGGGTCCTTTTCCAACGGAAGGAGGACGGTGTTCATCCGGTATCTTACTATAGTAAGAAGCTTCTGGCAGCGGAAAGGCGTTACTCCACCATTGAAAAGGAAGCTCTTCTTTGGTCCGCGCTCTTAATCATTTCAAACCTTATGTGACGAATTTTTGCTTTTCCGGTTGAGATTGGACGGACCACAATCCTTTGTTTTCATCGAGCGGAATGAAGGGAGCCAACCAGAGGATTTTTTTGCGTTGGGCCCTATTTCTGCAGGATTCAACCTAATTATTAAACACGTAAAAGGGACAGACAATAAAATTCCTGACGCCCTTTCTATAACTTAGTGTGCTTGCCTGATCCTTCTCATACGCTGCCCTGCTCGTTTCTCCAATTAGGTTTGTATGAAAACCAAATTTCTTTGAATGTAGTATAGTTTAATATTTCAAGAGTTTTTTGTTTTGTAGATTTAGTAAGTTTCTGTAAGGTTTCTATGAGTGGTATACACTCTTAATGATTGTTAAATGGTTCATGATTCCTAACGAATGATTATTTCGTCCCTGGTATACTAAGAATTTTTATTTGATTTATTTATGACTTTTTGAACTATATTGTTGGTGAGCTGTAGGTTAAGGTGTATGCCTGGTGTGTCTAAGTTTATTTAGCTAAGCTAGGTAAGATGGTTTCCTTAGATTTGATGATTTGTGTCTGTTATGATCCTGTTTAAATTATTGGTATTATGATATGTCTGTCTTTGCCATGCTTTGACTTGGGTTCAGAGTATGGTATTATCATTGAGCTTTAAAATAATGGTAAGCTATATAAAGCATTTGGTTTGTATTCTCTCGTGGTATATTCTATTATTGATATTTTAACACAATTTGGTTTCAGGTTTATTGTTCTATTATTGTATGTTTGCCTGTTATTGGTTGTCTTTATTGTTCTTTCCTTACAGGTTTGTTTATACCACAGTAGTAAAAAAAAAAAAAAATTATTTTTGCTGAAAAATTTTTTTTTTTTATTTTTTTTCTTCGGGGAGGAAGTATCATGTATTAACGTAATTGGCATTGCTTTTGCTTTTTTATCTCAGCCTTGTTACTGCTTTTTGTTATATTTTGTTGTATATAAAATTAGCGTAAGGAAATAGTTTTTTTAAGTTGTTTTTAAGGTTTTAGTTTTAAGCTTTACTTTGGTCTCGGCTGAGCGTCAAGCGAACTGCTTGTTAAAACCTCCTCCCCGCTTGTTAAATGTTTGTGAGCATCTTATTAATGCTAGTTTTTTTGTTTTGTTTATCTTTTGAGCGGTTGGTGAAAAGGACACCAGTGAGGATATTGGAGGGGCGCGACTTTTTCCCGACAACAGTTCGGGCTCGCTATTCTCCCCGCATGGTTGTGCAGCTGGCTTATTTTTCTGAATCGCCCTTCGAAGGATTTGTCGTCATCAGTATTGAAGGCGCAGGGGCATTTCTGCCATCTGCGGTGACTTACCCCCTTACTGTGTGTACTTTCCTGCGGGCTTGATATCGGCGCTGGATCCCGACAGAGTGGACGTGGGAGGGACATCCACGGTGTTTTGCCTACGACGTCCTTCTGAGCTGCAGCGGTGGGGCATTGAGGCCCGTGAAGGTGCAAGTAGGGAGGTTGCTACCAGGTAGGGAATTTCCCTTGTGTTTTTTGGTCGGGAGCACGGACAGACTCCTTCCCCATGGTATTGGTGACCTGTGTAGCTGCACGCCCTTCAGATAGCTGAGTATTGGCCTGGTACGTGGCATTGTCCCAGAGAGTGTAAGAGATCACGGCTCCCCTTTATTTCGGCCTACGGCAAGGCAACTGTTTATCCTGAACATCATTTGGGAATCATTCATCCCTTATTCAGTGTGAGAAGCTCTTTGCGTACATTTTATATTTATATATATTATATGCCAATCAGTGTATATCTTGCCACGAGTGAGGCTGTAGTTTTCATTATTTCTTGTGTATTATCTATGAAGATGTTGATACTTTTTATATTTAAGGTTTAGTTATATTGTAGGTAGGAGAATAAGTTTTTCCCCCTGTTGTCTCTTCCTTTCTTTTTCCTCTCTGCTTAGTGATAGGTATTGGTTTATATTTATGTTTGGTGTTGGGCCCATTCTACTAATTTATTTAGTTTATCTCTTAATTTTTTTCTGTCTAGGGTTTAGTATTAGTGAGTAGGAACTCCTACGGAGTAGTAAGGGCTAAGTTGTGTCCGGTATAGTCACAAGGCTGACTTTATTATTCTTTTACTTTGATTGTTAATAAATATTGTTGAGTTTTCCTGTGTGTTTTTGTCTCCGCTGACTGAATTTATCTGGATACTTGGTAGATCACTGTCCTCTCTATTCTTGTGCAAAAGAACTTGCACCCCGGCCCAACAAGGGTCATACGTAGGTGTAGGCTACTGTTTTGTGGAATGACATTATACAAATATTAAAACAAAGGTACTGTATTACTTTGTTAAGATAAAAGTATTTTTGTAACTGAATTACATGGACCTACTTTCTGTTAATAAAATATAAAAGTATATGAGTTCTTTGTCACTTACCTCATCATTCATGTTGCCAATATCGCCCAGATTAGAGCAGCTCTCTCGTGGACATCCTGATCTAATACAAACATCATCTCCTCATAAAACCAAAGTGATGTCGCATATATTTATCATCTGCTGAGGTCCCAGACGTCTTCGAGCTTTCCATTTTCTTGTGCTCTCTCCTAAAACTTGCTAGTAAGGAGTTTATTTTCTTCGTCACGGCGTCTCGTGTGCAGTCAGGCTCGAGTTCTTTCAATATTTCATGCAGAGCCGCTAATCTTTGTTTCTGGCTACTTTATTGGAATAGTCTTTTGATTTAACTTTCCATAAAGCTGGATGAGCCCGATATGCATGTATGAAATCAAGTACGACTTCCTTCTCATTCTTGCTTTCATTAATGGCAGCCATTATTCATTTCTTTGATGATGTTTCCTCTAGCAGTTTGAACTAACAACCGAGGTTCGATGCTCGACACCGTCACACGTTCATATCGTTCGTCAAACAATGTAGCTCCGCCCACAAAAGTCAAGATGAGCCCGACTTTCATCGAAGCCGTTCGACGAGCGCGCTCGACAACCAAATAGCCCGTTTACACGCTCGAAACATCAATCAAACAGGGTTGTCGAACCAGGCTCGACGAGCTGTTCGCCCGTGTAAACCCCGCTTAAATTAGACTTCTGCTTCTTTAATGTTTTGAGGCCAGTTACAGAATACGTAGAATATACATATCAGCCATAAAGTGAATATTCAACTATAACTGACGATTTCATTTCCTCTGCCAACTCGCGGATGATGATGTAGCATATGCGCAAGGGCAGCTCATGATTGGGCTGACAATCAACGTCTATATCGTTGGCGTAGTGTGATTATATAAAAATATTTCTCCATTAAAGTATTTGAACTTAAATAGACAACGAAACAGTCCTTCTCGTATAAATAATAGGTAAATAAACTTGTCGATTTGTATTCAAAACTAATGCCAACAAGCTCACGAAAGACGAGATTTTATCAAACAATCGACTCAGATCAAACACATAAGAACGATGGTCTTTCAGTAATTATAATTTCTCTCATTTGTATACTCCAAACCTTTTATGTGATACCAGAGCCATATCTACGTACGTCCGTAAACTGAAAATATGAATTTTAATAATGTTTACCGCTAAAACCATCAAGCATAGAACAGTGATGCTAGGCTTATGCTACTGATTCGCAAGGTATCTTATTTTACTGGCCTTATTTGAAGCACAAACATTCATTCAATTTCGTTCTGAATTTTTTCCTATTGTAACCTGTATTTATTCATTCAATTTAATTAACATTCAACTACCCAACAATTAAAAAGAAAGAATGTATGCTTAGGCTAACCTTTGATGCCGTATGAATGTCATCAACAAAAAGGATGGTGGACTGAATGGGATTTTAAAGTTTTGCTGGACAAGTTATTTAGGTAAATAGTCCCGAAAGTGTAGTACAAGCACTGAGCTATATAAGTATGCTTAAGAAAAATTATATGCCTATGCAAAGTATTCTGCAAAGAAAACGGCAATACCATTGCTATCATGCCATGCCATCATTGAAATTCCCTGCCTTCCTGCGGTGGATGGAACAACCAGTGTTGGTTAACCATAGTTGGTTGGAAGTTCCAACCACACTGGTTGTTCCATCCGCCGTCCCCAATCCCCCCATACACTGAGCGATTGTATGAACGATTGAATGAACGATTGTCTGTATCATTCGCAAAAATTGTTGTATGGGCTTGTCTGACTACATTCTCACGTAGACAATAATATTTCTTGCGTTTTTTTTCGAACATTAACCTACTCATAATAAGACAATTATTAAAATACCCCTATTCGCACACTTATAGCCAGATGTCTTTTTATGTACCTACAATGAGATTTTTAAAAAAAATTTAAATTTAAAGTCCATCGCTCGCTTGCGTTTGGATATTAGACCTGAGTAACTGAAATGATAGTTCAAAAGTTTCCCAAGTTCTTTTGGAATTATAAGCTTATATGGTAAATCTATTTTTGTCTTTCTTATAAGGGGATGCATGAGCATGCTTTTGCATTCCATTGATGTATTTTTATGTCAATAAACTATTTGAATTGAATTTGATTAGACCTGAGTAGACTGTTACAAAACTCGTCATTCGTGTGCTTGAATTGTTATGTTGTTCCAAAACATAAACTCGGCATGTTTACGATCTAAATGAGGTGTGAGGGTTGTTTGAATACATAAACATGCAGATGTATGACCGAAAGAACATTTTGCGTCTTTACCACAGTAAGCTTACGATATCGGAAAACAGATTTCAGCTAAACGAGAGGTAAATATTCATATGCCACATGTTGCCAAAGTGAGTGGGCAGATGGAATGAAACTGACAATAGTAAGTAATGTTAGACCAAGGATGTTACACATGTATCTAACTGGAACATTACAGTCATGGTCCGGTCCTTATTTCAGTTTCATTCAACAATGAAAACGATTAGGTAATTTAGGCGAAATGTTTTACTGTATTAACTTATACCAAATATATAAGCCTATACTGACATGTCTAAACATTCAGAACCAGTTTGTGTGTTCGAGTGTGGATCAGTTTATGGGAGGAGGGGGAAACGTTGTGATCCTTAAATATACAATAGTTTCTGCTTACATTAAGAATATTATGGTTATTTTGATAATTCCATAGGTTTCATCATTTGCTATATTAGCATCAGTGAGTGAGCATCCGTGAGTCAGTTGATTAAAGAGTTTGAGATAATACTCGGTAAATGTCCACATAAATATTTAATTGATTTTCGAGATATGTAATTCCTGTCATCCTTTCAGAAATCGGTCACTTCAGTTTATACGTTTTCTCTGATTTCGTAACCTTTTGTAACTTGCGGAGCCATTATATTGTGAAGCTTAATTGCAAAGAAAAAGTGGTACTATGCTAGGCTTTTGCTTCTATGTGTACTACATAGTAGTATCATCATGCACGCACAATAGACCTCGTTAAATGATTATTGATGCTAGTAATGTTCAATTCCGCATTAAAGAGACTGTCATATAGAAGTGACAAATGAATCCTCAAAAAAAATATCAATATACTGAAAATCTTAGTTATATGAACCTTCAAATATCGGAAATAGAAAATCATTATGGCAGGCTTCCAATCCCAACATCAGATAACACGTAGGAGTAAAACTACCACTTAAACCACGATGCTACCAAGAAGGATTAAAATCTATTTCAGTTCATCCATACATAAGCCCGTCGTATTCTGACATATTTTACCGGAGCTGAAATAGGCGGACTCAGTCTCAAAGGAATTGGCACTATGGGAGTGGGCAAAAACCGGTATATACATATATATATATATGTATATATATATATATATATATAGATATATATATATATATAATCAATCATTCGAGCTACAAATGTCCTTTATATCCTAATTCGCTCTACCTCGGAATTGATATATTTTCATATCTGTTAGCGAAAGGGGCAATTTTTAGTTGATAATAATTTCGTCCCCTCATGGGATCGAGCCACCATCCAGTGGACGGGAACGAAATCAGGACAGACAGTGATGTTATCAAGTCGGCCACTAGAAAGGCTATAAGTTTATATCAATTCTGACCTTGCAAATCACCGTCGAACTCGGTGTTTTCGTAATTAGAATCAATATGAAACCCCCTCTACCATTGTTAGCCAATTCGAACGTTTGACCCACGTAGCCTTGTTATGAATAATTTTCACATTACCGTGATTCAATATATATCATTCGAGCTACAATGTCCTTTAATATGTAATCGCTCTACCTCGGAATTGATATATGTTTTCATATAGTAGCGAAAGGGAATTTTTGTTTAGTTGATAATAATTTCATCCCCTCATGGGATCGAACCACCGTCCAGTGGACGGGAACGAAATCAGGACAGACAGTGACGTTATCAAGTCGGCCAACAGAGAGGCTATAAGTTTATATCGATTCTGACCTTAAAAATCACCATCGAACTCTGTGTTTTCGTAATTAGAATTGATATGAAACCCCCTCTACATGTTAGCCAATTCAAATGTTTGACCCATGTAGCCTTGTTATGAATAATTGTCACATCACCGATTCATATATATCATTCGAGCTACAAAGTCCTTTAAATATCTAATTCGCTCCACCTCGCAATTGATATATTTTTATATATGTAGCGAAGGGGAATTTTTAGTTGATACAATTTCGTCCCCTCATGGGATCGAACCACCGTCCAGTGGACGGAACGAAATTAGGACAGACAGTGATGTTATCAAGTCGGCCAACAGAGGGCTATAAGTTTATATTGATTCTGACCTTACAAATCACCATCGAACTCTGTGTTTCGTAATTAGAATCGATATGAAACTGGTTCTACTCCCACTGGTTGTTCTGTTGTTTCATTCCGTGGTGTTTTGGGTTGTAATTGGCTGGGTTGCCGTTGTATTTATTGGTGTCGGTCTAGGACTCTCTAGGTAGCCTTGTTCTTCCCTTCAACTGGGGCACTGCAAGCTAATCTAACACACATTGTTTGAACTAGGCATGATGGCCTCAGAAAAACAGCTGGGACAATTTTGGACTAAATAGGTTACCGTTTTTTTAGATTTCGTATCTCTTGCTGTAAATGTCAGAATTAATAGGGCCCCTGCAATTTTTCTGATGATGACCCTAGCGCTGACAAAAAGAAACAACTGACTGGTAGGCTCGGGTGTGGGGATATATCGTCCTTATTATATCGTCCTTATCCTCTGTCATACTACGCTCGGAACTGATCGCCAGAGTGAAGGAGCATTCTATTTTTGGTTTTGCACGATAGGGCATCGATAGTATGAGGAAGCTGCAGAAGTGTGTTCACAGGGAGCCCATTGGGTAATTGCATATGATAGCCTCGTTCAGTTTTTAACATGCGTTCGGTAGTTTAAAATCAGCGTTGGCCTTAAGGAAGAAGACTGTCGCTTTTTAATTTGGGGTGATGGTAAATTCTTCCCCGTGATCAGGTCTTGCAGTGATGACGACGATGTTAGGGTTATTCCAGTCTTTATTTTTTTTTTTTATTTAAATCAAAGTTTATTAATTTTACAAACGTCGCAATTTTCATTTAAACAATTTTTTACAGTAATATTTGTTATATATGCATAATAATTCGAGTTTAATTCTAGTTTTAAGGACTTCTTTCTTAGCCCGAGACTGAGGAGAAGGGGATGGGTATGGAGGGGGAGCCGGGAGGGAGAGTAGGTTAGAGTACGTAAGAGGAGTAGGAGGAGGGTGGGGGCTTGTGGGGAAGATGAGGAGGAGGAGGAGAAGGGAAAGTGGTTGAAGAGGTTCTCTCTACTTCGCAGACAGCTAACAACCCGAGACTGCGGTCTTGTCTTCGTGGAACGAGTCGTACTTCGTTATCACTGCCGTAACTATTAAAACTTCTGGTCCCAATAAACGGTCGTAGAAAGCGAGTAATAAGGCGGTAAAACTGACAACAGTCAGGGGCATAACCACTGACAGGTCAGTGTGGGGGAGGAAGTCTTATTGGGTGAGACTTAATGTATAGCTCACCGTCAATATCAGCTTAACCAAATCCTGCACTTCCTTCCGCATGTTTTAAAAGTCCCTCCTTGTCAACAGGCTGATCCAGGGTCAAGAGACCTTGCTGGTAAAAGGCCCCTTTAACCTACAGCTGCACCAACAACAATAACGTTATTT
>NC_087203.1:29833391-29847568 GCF_015104395.2 Macrobrachium nipponense | reverse complement strand
GAGAAGTTCGACACCGATGTACATTTGCTGCACACATTGGTGCTTCTGCTGTTCAGCGAATCTGGTCGCTCTCTCTCACGACGGAAAAGGGAATCACGGATCAATTGTGATTGTTAATTATCTTTGTTGACGTACGTACGTATGCACATGACATGACAAAGACATCCGTCGATGGTCCAAGTCAGGAATGCAAATATTAGGAAACATAAAACAGGTTGCACTGAATTTATCACTATTAAAATATCATGAGGCCTTGCGAGCAATACATAACTTTCGCTGCAGCATTTGCCGAGACTTTCAAAAGTTAAATGCGAGTCAAAAGTTAAACCTAGAATAGTTAAAGCTTCAGACTCATTCAGCAAAGTTCCGTCCACCTGAAGAGAAGTATGGGGTGGAAAATCTTCGAGATCTACTAATCAACAGTTTTTCGTTTTCCTGGAGTTCAGCCTCATACCCCTTGTCTCCCCCCCCCCCCTCCCCCGCCCCCGAAAACCCCGACGACACCATTCCCTGATCCGGTCCTTGTCCCGACTGAGGGCCTGAGGCTGAAGGCAGCTTCATTTTATCATAAGTGGAGACTTAACTACACCTACAAGCGTTGCATCATTGCCATGCCGAACCATCTTGTTTTCCAGGCCAACAACCATCATTTGTATATACTAAAAATAACAGTGGACCATAATCACTGCCCTGTGGAACTCCAGCCAATAGGCCTTGGTTCACCAAAGGTCCCGTCTACAATAACTCGCTGTTGTCTACCTGTAAGGAAATCTTGAAGTAATCCTAAAACATATCAACCTACTCCGAGACTCTGAAGTTTATGAAAAAAATGAAAAAAGTGCCTTGTGATTTACTAAATCGAAAGTAGCACTAAAATCTGTCTGAATTACTCTACACTGAAAACCCTTATCAAGGTTCCCCTGCAAAAGGCATGTCAAGTTTAAAAGAGCATCGGAGGTACCTAGCTGCTTCCCGTCTTATTAGATCATTTTTAAATGCTGGCAATGATCAAATGACTTGCCCAGATTAACAAGCAAGACTAGGTATTCGTAATACCGCACGACTCCTTTCCCTTCCGAAATACACTAAGTCAGTGTTTCATAGAGTGTGGTCCGCGAACCCACCGGGGTCCGTGGAATGTTCCAAGGGGTCCTCAGGATAATGTGAGGAGGAAGCGTTGCTGTTCAGTTCACAAAAATTTGTGTGCAAAATTGCAAAATTAATAATGTTACGAAAGTTATTTTAAGTAAAATGTAAACATTTATGTTAAATATAAGCCCTTAATAAATAATTCAGTAGCAATTTTAGTACTATATATTATACACTGAAAACAAATTTAAACATAAGAGGGAAATTATCATAATAAGGGGTCGGCTGCACAAGAACGTTTAAGAAACAGTTGCAAGTGAAAGGCCTACCGTTTTCATGTAATTTCTTTTATATCTATTTTGACACTTTCGTAATGAGCCTCATTTGTATTTTCGTACTGTCAGATTCTATTCATTATGCTTTTGTTTGTTTGTATGGTGTTTTAACGTTGCATGGAACCAGTGGTTTTTCAGCAACGGGACCAACGGCTTTACGTGACTTCCGAATGACGTCGAGAGTGAACTTCTATCACCAGAAATACACATCTCTAACATTTCAATGGAATGCCCGAGAATCGAACTCGCGGCCACTGAGGTGGCAAGTCAAGACCATACCGATCACGCCACTGAGGCGCTTATTATGTTTTTCCCTTTCTATCTGTTACTAAGCTTTTTCTTTGTCCATTTCCTAAATTACCAGAATAAGAGTGGGTAGGAATAATCTTCATTACATTTTCCTTCATTAACTCAAAGTCTATAATCCGATCCTGATTAGCCTAATCAAAATGCTTTTCAACTAGCAATGAGTGACTAAACGTATAGTTTCCAGTTTCAAGCAACAGATAGCAGAAGCTCCCTCAAGTTTCTCCCCTGGCAATTGACTCGCCACTCTTCTCGTTTTTTTTTTTTTTTTTTTTTTTTTTTTTTTTTTTTTTTTTTTTCCACTAAGTTCAGAGAGCTTCATTATACGGCGAAGAAATCAACTCCGGTGTCTCCAAATAAGAATCTTACAGTTTGCCCTTGTTTCATACATCTCAAGGAGGAAAAAGATTATTTATAGTTCAGTGCTGTAGGCTATAGCGTCAGTTTTAAATTGGACGATGTTTCCATCACTGTTTACATGTTATAAATCACTCGCGCGCGCACACACTAGCTAACGCGCACACGCATGCACAATGAAAAACCTGGAAAGGGCTGGACACAATGTCTGACAATGGTATTAGGGATGTCCTCGATTCTAGAGTTAGAATTTTATTGAATATAGAATTAAGGCCGAATATCAAGCGCTGGGACCTACGAGGTCATTCAGCGCTGAAATAGAAACGGACAGTAAAAGATTTGAAAAGTGTAACAAGAGAACAACCTCGCAGTTGCACTAAGAATCGATTGTTAGAAGAGGGTGGAGAGTAAGATTGGAAGGAAGAGAATATGAAAGGAGGAGGTACAGTAAAAGGAACGAAAAGGTTGCAGCTAGGGGTTAAAGGCACGCTACAAAGAACCTGACGTAATGCCTACAGTGCGCCATATGAGGTGCACTGACGGCAATGACACCAACCCCCTCTTACGGAGAAAAGAGAAAGAGCTAGAGTGCTTGCATGATAAAGGTGTTTAATGCAATTTGTATGGGGCTCGACAAACTGCTGAGTGACCAATGCGTTCTTTTTATCGGTGACTACCGTTACACGCACGCACCATCTCTCTATCTTCTCTCCCTCTCTCATATATATATATATATATATATATATATATATATAATATATATAGTATACTATCTATATCATATGTATATGTATATATACATATATAAATAAACAAATATGTATATATATATATATATATATTATATATATATATATATATATATATATATATATATATATATATATATATATATACATACATATTATATATATATATATATATATATATATATATATATATATATATATACATATATATATATAATAACAGCATGGATATGCAGACAGTTTGATAGGGTAGGTGCAACCAGTAAAAGTGAGCACCGTAGCTGAGTGATGTAATGTTCCAATCACATTTGCTAGATCGTAAGTAACTGCTACCCCGCCCACCAATTCAACCTGCTGTAAATTGATACCAGCCTTTGATGGGTCAAGAAAGGTTGGCGGGGGATTAGAAATTTGCAGAGAAAGAGGAGTCAGCAAAAATTAGCCAACCACAGTATTAGTATTGTAGAATTAGCATAAAATTTTTTTTCTAAATAATGTTGATTGTTAACTAGGTCGGGCTATTACCTTATTTGCTCATCTCCACGTAAATGGAAAAAAAAAAGCTTTTGGTGCTCACTCCAGCTCCGACAAAAATGAGTTTTCACTATTTAAATGAGCTAAATGAACTGTACTAGACGAATCTGACTTTTGATAAACATGTGCAATGAAGTCTGATTTTTGAATAAGCAAAACACTTGCTGTAGATCACCCACTGACAAATTGAGTTTAATGCACGACCGAGCAACACAGAATCCTTGTTCCTGAAATTAAATCGGCTATAATCGTCCCAATTAGTGATGTGTGAGGACATCCGGACCGGCCGACCATGCATCAGTTTCAACTTCTTACCACCCACGTGTCAGTGGTGGTACATTTTGATTGTTAGATTTTATATTAGTCTCTCCTAAACCTGATTCCAATCCATGTCTACAGGGAGCATTACTACTTCATATCAGTCACAGAGTCGGAATCCAGGATTCGACCTGAAAACGGTACCGAAAAATACCAGGGCATCTTGTAGGGAGCGAGTTTTATGCCTAATTTTAATTCTGGCGATCATGAACGTCCTCAGAGTTATAAATGAATGAATTAATTTCGGCGCCATTTTGAACGATAAAAGATACAAAAGAAACAAAAGCTTTGAAGCATAAAATATATTAAGCATAAAAATATAAAATGCTGCAGACTTTCCCTTAGGATATACAAAATCGTAAAATTCCAAGTTTATACCCAGGCTTAAAGGATTTTCCCTTCTGAATAATACAGCCATTCCATCCACATTGATTATGGAGCAGACTTCATGTATAGAAAGGGATTTACAATCGCCCATACTATAATGATGCCTCATTTGCATTAATGACGGAAGGGATCTGAAACCAAATACATTTATCAAAGAGGAATATTCCCCATTTCTTCTTTTACCCGCGTTTAAAGGGGCTCAACACACTGAAATATTATCTTTTTTCTTCGTTGTACTGAATATTATATATATATATATATATATATATATATATATATATATATATATATATATATATATATATATATATATATATATATATATATATATATATATATATGTCCATGTGTATATGTATGTATATACCTTATATATATATATATATATATATATATATATATATATATATATATATATATATATATGTATATGTATGTATATGTGTGTGTGTTTTGTGTGTGTGTGTGTGTAAGCAATTTCACTTAGATTTGCATCTCTTAACTTTGTCATGACACTAGTTTTCTCCAGCTGTAGGTTAAGGGCCTTTTACCAGCAAGGTCTCTTGACCCTGGATCAGCCTGTTGTACAAGGAGGGACCTTTTAAAACATGCGGAAGGAAGTGGCAGGATTTGGTTAAGCTGCTATTGACGGTGAGCTATACATTAAGTCTCACCCCCAATAAGACTTCCTCCCCCATACTGACCTGGTCAGTGTTATGCCCCTGACTGTTTGTCAGTTTTACCGCCTTATTACTCGCATTCTACTACCGTTTATTGGGATCAGAAGTTCTAATAGTTACGGCAGTGATAACGAAGTACGACACGTTCCACTGAATACAAGACCGCAGTCTTCGGGTTGTTAGCTCTGTCTGCGAAGTAGAGAACCTCTTCATTCCACTTTCCCCTTCCTCCTCCTCCTCCTCCTCTCCTCCCCACAAGCCCCCACCCCTCCTCTCTCTCTTACGTACTCTAACCTACTCTCCCTCCCGGGTCTCCCCCTCCATCCCCATCCCCTTCTCCTCAGTCTCGGGCTTATGAAAGAAGTCCTTAAAACTAGAGTTAAACTCGAATTATGTATATATAACAAATATTACTGTAAAAAATTGTTTAAATGAAAATTGCGATGTTTGTAAAATTAATAAACTTTGATTTAAATTTTAAAAAAAATAAAGACTGGAATAACCCTAACATCGTCGTCATCACTGCAAGACCTGATCACGGGGAAGAATTTACCATCACCCCAAATTAAAAAGCGACAGTCGACTTCCTTAAGGCCAACGCTGATTTTAAACTACCGAACGCATGTTAAAAACTGAACGGGGCTATCATGTGCAATTACCCAATGGGCTCCCTGTGAACACACTTCTGCAGCTTCCTCATACTATCGATGCCCTAAGGTGCAAACCAAATAGAATGCTCCTTCACTCTGGCGATCAGTTCCGAGCTATAGTATGACAGAGGATAAGGACGATATATCCCCACACCCGAGCCTGCCAGTCAGTTGTTTCTTTTTGTCAGCGCTAGGGTCATCCCCAGAAAAATTGCAGGAGCCCTATTAATTCTGACATTTACAGCAAGAGATACGAAATCTAAAAAACGGTAACCTATTAATCCAAATTGTCCCAGCTGTTCTGAGCCATCATGCCTAGTTCAAACAATGTAGTGTTAGATTAGCTTGCAGTGCCCAGTTGAAGGGAAGAACAAGGCTACCTAGAGAGTCCTAGACCGACACCAATACTTACAACGGCAACCCAGCCAATTACAACCCAAAACACCACGGAATGAAACAACAGAACAATCAGTGGGAGTAGCACCAGTTTCGTGCCAAGAGAAATAGAAAGGAGCAGCTAACGCCCACAACCCTTCCTTCCTCCTATCCTACATCCAATCAAAACTCCAAATCTCAGGCCTCTAAGTTGCCTTTTATGTGCATTCCACAGTACAAACTTCCTTCTCACTAGCAAAAGACCATTTGTGAGTACTGATGATTCGAGGTGAACTTGAGATACTTCATGTACAAAATCGTGATAATCCGCGACATAACAAGAATAATATTTATATACCTCAGAAATCCATGAAACCATTTACAGGACTCCTCGACAAAGCTCAACAACAGTATAGCACTTCCCACCACGAAGACTTTCTCTTCGAGCAGCATTACAGTCATTGTTAATCACTTTGATTGGCAGTTTCCCTTTTTCTCCCACTAATATTAACGTTCCTTTTCCATGTTCGGCCGTGTAACGTCTGACGATAGAGTTCTTTACGGTTTGACCTTGCCCTCTATCGCCTTGCTGAAGGGGGATAAAAGTAAAGCATAATAAAACATCACATGCTAAAGTAATTTATGGGGCAAAATTAGGCCGCCAAGTTCCAATCCAGAACTGAGAGCACACAACATTGGTCTCTTGGGAGAGAAGAATACCATCACGCGTCTCCCCCATTCCCCCCCCCCCCCCCCCCCTCCCGTTAAGGCGCAGCAACTGAATATTCTTAATTTTTTTTTTTTTTATCGATCCTTACTCCTAAATCTTTGATATTTTTTTTTACTCACGGTCCTTCGGTAAGTTAAATACTCTTTGGAATATTGTTAGATATTTCATTTTCCCCGCTCTGTTCCTTACGATAATTTTTCAGCCATCTATGACTTGCCAGGATTGGCTACTCTCTCTCTCTCCTCTCTACTCTCTCTCTCTCTCTCTCTCTCTCTCTTTTACTGACGACGGGCACCTGAGGGTTTAAAAAATGTTTGTAATCCTACCCGTTTTATTTTTTCACATGATATTTTTTTCACTTGCATACTATCTTTTTTTTTATTTTCATCTAAGGCCTCTTCATCACTTCGAGCCAATGAATGACGCGAGATGCTATAAGTAAAAGCCCGTGCTGGACATTGTGGACTTTGTAACTGAATCTCTCTCTCTCTCTCTCTCTCTCTCTCTCTCTCTCTCCTCTCTCTCTCTCTCTCTCATCTCTCTCTCTCTCTGTCTGAGTAAACCGCGCTAAGCAATATCTAATTTTATTCTGCAGTGGAAAACTGGGCTGGAATGAAACTAAGAGGCAGCCTAACATTTCTGGTACTGGTATTTTTTAATAGGAAAAAAAAAGGTTCTTCCCCCAAGCATTTTAAAACATTTTCTTATTTTCCGGTAAAAGCTAATCAGGTATTCTACGAAATCTGTCGGAACCACATTGTATTTATTCTTATTGCAAACCGATGTTGTCCTCTCCATATAAGGAGTCACGCCGCCAAAACAAAGGGTTAATAAAAATGGTGTGTCCCTATCGGGAAGGTTAGCCCCTAATTGGCACGGTAATAATAATAATAATAATAATAATAATAATAATAATAATAATAATAATAATAATAATAATAGACAGGGGGTAACACGAGTTTATGCAAATATTTCGAGAAATGAAAGAAAAAGCAATTCCGAGTTGAAAATGTTCTATACACACATGCATTTTAAGGCTGAATTTTCAAATAACCGTCATCATTCAATAGCCAAGTAAGATGTCGGAGTACCAACGGCTATGGGGGAGGGGGGGGGGGTGCCACTGGGGGAATGGTGCTGATCACTTGTTAGTCACAGCCCCACTGACTTTTCCGGCAAGAGCGTGTTCGGGTTAGTTGAAGTGTCAGATTCCTTATTCATTTTGTGAGCAAGAAACCGAGACAATGCCTTACCGTTCCAGTTTTGTGGAATATGGAGAGGATGTTTATTTATGGGTTTTGCAACAATAAAGTCCATTGTTGTAAAAAACGGAAATCGGTGATTAGGCCGATGCGAATAAAATACTTCCAAATCAAATGTATTCTCTAGATACTGAATAAAGGGGAAAAATGCAAGTATCACTGAAACCTCCTCCCTCTCCGTCAATGTATTACTGACCCGATAAAGAAAAGAAAAGCAAGCCGAAAGGAATCTCCCCTCCCTCGAAGATAGGCCTATTCCTTAAACACCGATCAAAGATCTCGAACGTATTTTCAAAAATCTCTCGCTCTCCACCAAAAGTATTCATCATACACAAGTCGAAGGGAAAAATACACTTAAATAATCCTTTGTTATCTTGTGAGACGAAAAAGAATGGAAAATTCACTTTATTCAGTCTTTTCCTGAAAACGGTTGTACGTATAATTATATTCACACAGTAATCGAAAAAGGTAGAAAAGCTGACTGTGTTCAAAGTGCAGTAACCTCGCTACCTACATTCCCTCGTCTTCATGATTACTGTCATTATCACTCTTTCAACATAGGCCTGGTCCTGACTCCTGATTCAACAGTTACGTGACATTTACACTACTTTCTTGATACGTAAAGCTAATCATTTACATTAGATACAGTGAAGTCTGTTCACAGGTGATTTACTAATTGAAGGGACTGTAATGTTAAATTTTTCAAAAACCTGCGACAAAAAAAAAAGTCATAAGTAAAAGACTAGGATCCAATTGCCTAATGCACTTCGTCAACCACCCCCCCCCCCCCCCCCCCCCAATATCCCTGAGCGCAAAGTTAAGGAAAACCGGTTATTTTAACATTTCGCCTAACGGAGAAACGAAGCCTTAAATTTAATACGTTTGTAGAACATTTTCTGCTTAGCATGACCTTTTCTTTCATTTCACGAAATATTTGCATAAACTCGTGTTACACCCTGTATACATATATATCATGTATATAGTTCATCGTTGGACGAATGGTTTTCGCGCTCGACTACCAATCCGGTGTTCCGAAGTTCGATTCCCGGCGCGGCCAACGTGGAATCGGAGAAATGTATTTCTGGTGATAGAAATTCATTTCTCAATATAATGTGATTCGGATCCCACAATAAGCTGTAAGTCCCGTTGCTAGGTGACCAATTGGTTCCTAGCCACGTTAAATATATCTAATCCTTCGGGCCAGCCCTAGGAGAGCTGTTAATCAGCTCAGTGGTCTGGTTAAACTAAGATATACTTAACTTAATATAGTACATAATTTAGAAGAAAAAGTACTGTACCAACTTGCAATTCCTTGTAGTAATTACTGTGACGCAAGAACCTCAAAGCACTAAGAAAGGCTTCAATCTTTATCCAATTAATGAAGTCTAGCATATCCTGGACTTTTAATATCTAGCATATCCTGGACTTTCAATATGTAGCATATCCTGGACTTTCAATATCTAGCATATCCTGGACTTTTTAATATGTAGCATAATCCTGGCTCATATCTAGCAATATCCTGGACTTTCAATATGTAGCATACCTGACCTTTCATATCTAGCATATTCTGGACTTTTAATATGTAGATATCTGGACTTTTTAATATCTAGCTATCCTGGACTTTCAATATTCTAGCATATCCTGGACTTTCATTATCTAGCATATACCTGGACTTTCCAATAATCTAGCATATCTGCGACTTTTTTTAATATGTAGCATATCCTGGACTTTCAATATCTAGCATATCCTGACTTTCAATATTAGCATATACTGGACTTTTATATCTAGCATATCCTGGACTTTTACTATCTAGCAATATCCTCGGACTTCAATATGTAGCATATCCTGGACTTTCAATATCTAGCATATCCTGGACTTTCAATATGTAGCATATCCTGGACTTTTAATATGTAGCATATCCTGGACTTTCAATATGTAGCATATCCTGGACTTTTAATATGTAGCATATCCTGGACTTTCATATGTAGCATATCTGGCTTTATATGTAGCATATCCTGGATTTCAATATCTAGCAATATCCTGGATTTCATTATCTAGCATATACTGGACTTTTAATATGTAGCATATCCTGGCTTTTTCAATATCTAGGCATATACTGGGACTTTCAATATCTAGCATATCCTGGGACTTTTCATATCTAGCATATCCCTGCGCTTTCAATATGTAGCATATCCTGGACTTTCAATATGTAGCATCGTCCTGGACTTTCCAATACTGTAGCATATCCTGGACTTTCAAATATGTAAGCATATCCTGGACTTTTAATATCTCAGCATATCCTGGCTTTCAATAATGTAGCATACTCTGGGACTTTTAATATGTAGCATATCTGGACTTTCAAATATGTAGCATATCTGGACTTTTCAATATGTAGCATATCCTGGGACTTTCAATTGTCGCATATCCTGGACTTCATTACTAGGTAGCATATCCTGGACTTCAATAGTAGCATATCTGGACTTTTAATATGTAGCATATCCTGGACTTTCAATATGTAAGCATATCCTGGCTTTTAAATATGTAGCAATATACTGGACTTTTCAATATGTAGCATATCCTGGACTTTCAATATGTAGCATATCCTGGACTTTCAATATGTAGCATATCCTGGACTTTCAATATATAGCATATCCTGGTCCTTTTAAATTGTAGCATATCCTGGACTTTTAATAATCGTAAGCATATCCTGGCACTTTCATTATGAATGTAGCTATCCTGGACTTTCAATAGTAGCATATCCTGGACTTTCAATATCTAGCATATCCTGGAATTTAATATCTAGCATATCTGGATTTCATTTCTAGCATATCCTGGAACTTCATTATCTAGCATATCCTGGACTTTCATTATTAGCATATCCTGGACTTTCAATATTAGCATATCCGGACCTTTCATTAATCTAGATATCCTGGACTTTCAATTATCTTAGCATATCCTGGAACTTTCCAATACCTAGCCTTATTCCTGGGACCTCTTCAATACCTAGGGCCATTTATCCTGACTTTCATGCATAGCATATACCTGGTACTTTCAAATTATGTAGGTCCCATTAATCCTTGGACTTTCAATACCTAGCATTCCTTGACTTTCCATACCTAGCCATATCCCGGACTTTCAATATCTAGCATCTACTGGACTTTTCAATTACCTTGCATATCCGGGACTTTCAATTATCTAGCATATTCTGGACTTTTCAATATCCTAGCATATCCTGGACTTTCAATACCTATCATATCCCTGGACTTTCAATATCCTACATATCCTGGACTTTGTCAATTATTCTAGCATATCCCTGGACTTTCATTAAGCTATCATATGCTGGACTTTCAATTACCTACATATCCTGGACTTTTCAATACCTAGGCATATCCTGGGCTTTCAATAATACCTAGGCCTATCCTTGGCTTTCAATATCTAGCATATCCTGGACTTTCAATATTCTTCTAGCATATCCTGGGACTTTTCTCAATATCTACATTCCTGGACTTTTAAATATCTAGCTATCCTGGACTTTCATATATGTAAGCATATCCTGGCACTTTCATTATCTAGCATATACTGGACTTTTAATATGTGCATTATCCTGGACTTTCATTATTCTAGCCTATACTGGACTTTTGAATATGTGCATATCTGGACTTTCAAATATCTAGCATATACTGGACCCTTTCAATATTACATATCCTGGAACTTTTAATATCTAGCATATCCTGACTTTCAATATTAGCATATCCTGGGACTTTCAATTATCTAGCATATTCCTGGCTTTCATTATCTAGCATATCCTGGACTTTTTCAATATCTAGCATATCCTGGACTTTCCAATATCTACCAATATCTGGACTTTCAATATCTAGCATAATCCTGGAACTTTCAATATCTACTAGCATAATCTGGACTTTCATTAGATATCCTGGACTTTTACATATCTAGCATATCCTGGACTTTTCAATATCTAGGCATATCCTGGCCTTTCAAATATCTAGCATAATCCTGGACTTTCATTATCTGACATATCCTGGACTTTCAATATCTAGCATATCCTGTGACTTTTTAATATCTAGCATATCCTGGACTTTCAATATCTAGCCAATCTCCTCGGACCTTTAATATCTAGCATATCTGCACTTTCCTTATCTAGCATATCCTGGACTTCAATATTAGCATATCCTGAACTTTTAAATATCTAGCATTATTCCTGGACCTTTCAATTCTTAGCATATCCTGGACTTTCAATATCTAGCCATATCCTGGCTTTCAATATCTAGCCATATACTGGACTTTCATATCTAGCATATCCTGGACTTTTATATCTAGCCATATCCTGGACTTTCAATATGTAGCTATCCTGGACTTTTTAATATCTGCATATCCTGGACTTTCTTATCTAGCATATCCTGGATTCATTTCATCGCATACTCTGGACTTTTTATATCTAGCATATCTGGACTTTCAATATCTAGCATATCTGGACTTTTAATATCTAGCATATCCTGGACTTTCATTATCTAGCATTCTGGACTTTCATTAATCTAGCATATCCTGGACCTTTTCATTTCTAGCATATCTGTACTTTCAATATCTAGGCATATCTGGATTTCAATATCTAGCATATCCAGGACTTTAAATATCTAAAGCATATCCTGGACTTTCAATCATCTAGCATATACTGGACTTTCAAATCTCTAGCATATTTCCTGGACTTTTAATATCTAGCATATCCTGGACTTTTAATTCTAACATATCCTAGACTTTCAATATACCTAGCATTACTTGGACTTTCAATATCTAGCATATCCTGGACTTTCAATACCTAGCATATCCTGGACTTTTAGTATGACATCTCCTAAAGACTCTTGGCTAAAATAGAGTGAGATCCTGCCCCTGCGATCATTCACAACCAAGACATTAATTTCGTTTATTCAGGACTCGTAATAAGATCAACATTTCTCAAGATTCGGAAGAGTCCTCTTCACGCTATACTTCTCAGATACCTCGTTTCAATTAAGAAATGTCTACGTCTTCCTATCTCAAAAGGAAGATGGATGGCTTATCTAAAAGGGATATCATACTTCATCCTCATCACGAATGAATATCATACTTCATCCTCATCACGAATGAATATTCTGCACAATATATAAAAATAACAACATAGCCTTAATGTTTGGTTCAACGAAAGAAAAGGAAGTGAATCATAATCTAGGGTTTACTTCCTTTTCTTGATTTATATAGATTTCTGACATTATGCCAAGCACTGGGGCAACTAAGGCCATTCAGCGCTGGAACTGAAATTGACAGTGAAAGGTTTGAAAGGTGTTACAGGAGGAAAACCTGGCAGTAGTTGCACTATGAAACAATAGTTAGGAGAGGGTGGACAGTAAGATAGAAGAAAGGGAATATGAATGGAGGTACAGTAAAAGGAATGAAAGTAGTTGCAACTAAGAGGCGAAGGGACTCTTCAAAGAACCTTAAGTAATGCTTACATTGCACCGAATGAGGTGCACTGACGGCACCTAGCCGCCTACGGGGCCGTAGATTGTGGGAAATGTTCTTTCACGACAGAGGGCGACGATATAAAGATACGTGAAGATCCACCTCAACACTGAATGTAGCAGAAGCCATGGCAATAAGGACTGCAATTGAGAGAGAGAGAGAGAGAGAGAGAAAGGCCGGGAATTTGATTGATCTAGGAGCTTACAGATGAGTCTAGATTAAATTACCATGCATACAGAATTTCATCTGGACTTCAAAACACGAGACATCAGGGCTTCAAAACATCAAAATATATCAGGGCTTCCAAAAATCGAGACACACCGGGACTTAAAAACATCAAAATATATCAGGGCTTCCAAAAATCGAGACACAACGGGACTTCAAGACATCGAGAGACGTCTGGGCTTAAAAACATCAAAAGCCAAATAAGCTTCAAAACATTTCAAGACATCAGGGTTTCAAAATATCAAAGACATCTGGGCTTCAAAACATCTTCAAAGACATTATGGCTACAAAACAACCATACTTACCGTATAGCATTTCCTTCTATTTCAGTCACAGCAAAGGCCTAGCTGCTCTTTACAAATATGTTAAACCCATCATTATTACACAAAACGACAACATTCCTACTATCGCGGTAATCTGCGATTGTGCGTAATAAAATAAGGTTTCCTCCCAGACAAAATGCAACTTTTATGTACACTTGAGATATATTAGCGGTATAAAAAAAGGATTCAGACTCTCAAATGCCTTCGTCAATATTATTTGCGATACGGAATCATTTGAAAGTGAAATCATGAGGCTGGGTCGCTCGTCCATCTTTCATCAGGCAGCAAAATCCAAACCATTTCGACGGGTCTGGTCTGCTGACGGTTTATTTCGTCTTTTTCA
>NC_087203.1:29820891-29828391 GCF_015104395.2 Macrobrachium nipponense | reverse complement strand
TCGTGTGCTTGAATTGTTATGTTGTTCAACATAAATCGGCATGTTTACGATCTAAATGAGATGTGAGGGTTGTTTGAATACATAAACACGCAGATGTATGACCGAAAGAACATTTTGCGTCTTTACCACAGTAAGCTTACGATATCGGAAACATAGATTTCAGCTAAACATTGTTGGTGAGTGGGCAGATGGAATGAAACTGACAATAGTAAGTAATGTTAGACCAAGGATGTTACACATGTATCTAACTGGAACATTACAGTCATGGTCCGGTCCTTATTTCAGTTTCATTCAACAATGAAAACGATTAGGTAATATAGGCGAAATGTTTACTGTATTAACATATACCAAATATATAAGCCTATACTGACATGTCTAAACATTCAGAACCAGTTTGTGTGTTCGAGTGTGATCAGTTATGGGAGGAGGGGAAAACGTTGTGATCCTTAAATATACAATAGTTCTGCTTACATTAAGAATATTATGGTTATTTTGATAATTCCATAGGTTTCATCATTTGCTATATTAGCATCAGTGATTGAGCATCCGCGAGTCAGTTGATTATCGAGTTTGAGATAATACTCGGTAAATGTCCACATAAATATTTAATTGATTTTCGAGATATGTAATTCCTGTCATCCTTTCAGAAATCGGTCACTTCAGTTTATACGTTTTCTCTGATTTCGTAACCTTTTGTAACTTGCGGAGCCATTATATTGTGAAGCTTAATTGCAAAGAAAAAGTGGTACTATGCTAGGCTTTTGCTTCTATGTGTACTACATAGTAGTATCATCATGCACGCACAATAGACCTCGTTAAATGATTATTGATGCTAGTAATGTTCAATTGCCATTAAAGAGACTGTCATATAGAAAGTGACAAATGAATCCTAAAAAAATATCAATATACTGAAAATAAATGAAATCTTAGATATATGAACCTTCTAATATCGAAAATAGAAAATCATTATGGCAGGCTTCCAATCCTAGCATCAGATAGGAGTAAAACTGCCACTTAAACCACGATGCTACCAAGAAGGATTAAAATCTATTTCAGTTCATCCATACATAAGCCCGTCGTATTCTGACATATTTTACCGGAGCTGAAATAGGCGGACTCAGTCTCAAAGGAATTCTTGGCAACGGAAAGGGAGGCACGAACTCTCTACACCCACCCCTATGGGAGTGGGAAAAACCGTATATACATATATGTATGTATGTATGTATATCATTCGAGCTAGAAATGTCCTTTAATATCTAATTCGCTCTACCTCGGAATTGATATATTTTCATATATGTAGCGAAGGGGAATTTTTAGTTGATAATAATTTCGTCCCCTCATGGGATCGAACCACTGTCCAGTGGACGGGAACGAAATCAGGACGGACAGTGATGTTATCAAGTCGGCCACCAGAGAGGCTATAAGTTTATATCAATTCTGACCTTACAAATCACCGTCGAACTCGGTGTTTTCGTAATTAGAATCGATATGAAACCCCCTCTACCATGTTAGCCAATTCGAACGTTTGACCCACATAGCCTTGTTATGAATAATTATCACATCACCGTGATTCATATATATATCATTCGAGCTACAAATGTCCTTTAATATCTAATTCGCTCTACCTCGGAATTGATATATTTTCATATATGTAGCGAAGGGGAATTTTTAGTTGATAATAATTTCGTCCCCTCATGGGATTGAACCACCGTCCAGTGGACAGGAACGAAATCAGGATGGACAGTGATGTTATCAAGTCGGCCAACAGAGAGGCTATAAGATTATATTGATTCTGACCTTACAAATCACCGTCGAACTCTGTGTTTTCGTAATTAGAATCGATATGAAACTGGTGCTACTCCCACTGGTTGTTCCGTTGTTTCATTCCGTGGTGTTTTGGGTTGTAATTGGCTGGGTTGCCGTTTTAAGTATTGGTGTCAGTCTAGGACTCTCTAGGTAGCCTTGTTCTTCCCTTCAACTGGGCACTGCAAGCTAATCTAACACTACATTGTTTGAACTAGGCATGATGGCTCAGAACAGCTGGGACAATTGGGACTAATAGGTTACCGTTTTTTAGATTTCGTATCTCTTGCTGTAAATGTCAGAAATAATAGGACCCCTGCAATTTTTCTGGTGATGACCCTAGCGCTGACAAAAAGAAACAACTGACTTGTAGGCTCGGGTGTGGGGATATATCGTCCTTATCCTTTGTCATACTATAGCTCGGAACTGATCGCCAGAGTGAAGGAGCATTCTATTTGGTTTGCATCTAGGGCATCGATAGTATGAGGAAGCTGCAGAAGTGTGTTCACAGGGAGCCCTCATTGGGTAATTGCACATGATAGCCCCCCGTTCAGTTTTTAACATGCGTTCGGTAGTTTAAAATCAGCGTTGGCCTTAAGGAAGTCGACTGTCGCTTTTTAATTTGGGGTGATGGTAAATTCTTCCCCGTGATCAGGTCTTGCAGTGATGACGACGATGTTAGGGTTATTCCAGTCTTTATTTTTTTTAAAATTTAAATCAAAAGTTTAATTTTTAATTTTTAAACAAATCGCAATTTTCATTTAAACAACTTTTTTTTTACATAATATTTGTTATATATACATAATAATTCGAGTTTAACTCTAGTTTTAAGGACTTCTTTCATAAGCCCGAGACTGAGGAGCAGGGGATGGGTATGGAGGGGGAGCCCGGGGAGGAGGAGAGTAGGAGGAGAGTAGGTTTGAGTACGTAAGAGGGAGAGGAGGGGTGGGGGCTTGTGGGGAGGATGAGGAGGAGGAGGAGGAAGGGGAAAGTGGAATGAAGAGGTTCTCTACTTCGCAGACAGAGCTAACAACCCGAAGACTGCGGACTTGTCTTCGTGGAACGAGTCGTACTTCGTTATCACTGCCGTAACTATTAAAACTTCTGATCCCAATAAACGGTAGTAGAATGCGAGTAATAAGGCGGTAAAACTGACAACAGTCAGGGGCATAACCACTGACCAGGTCAGTGTGGGGGAGGAAGTCTTATTGGGTGAGACTTAATGTATAGCTCACCGTCAATAGCAGCTTAACCAAATCCTGCACTTCCTTCCGCATGTTTTAAAAGTCCCTCCTTGTACAACAGGCTGATCCAGGGTCAAGAGACCTTGCTGGTAAAAGGCCCCTTTAACCTACAGCTGGAGAAACTAGTGTAATGACAAAGTTAAGAGATGCAAATCTAAGTGAAATTGCTTACACACACACACACAAACACACACACATATATATATATGGTATATATATATATATATATCTATATATATATATATATATATATATAGGTATATATAATATGATATATATATATATATATATATATATATATATATATATATATATATATATATATATATATATATATATATATATATATATATATATATATATATATAATATAATATTCAGTACAACGAAGAAAAAAGATAATATTTCAGTGTGTTGAGCCCCTTTAAACGCGGGTAAAAGAAGAAATGGGGAATATTCCTCTTTGATAAATGTATTTGGTTTCAGATCCCTTCCGTCATTAATGCAAATGAGGCATCATTACAGTATGGGCGATTGTAAATCCCTTTCTATACATGAAGTCTGCTCCATAATCAATGTGGATGGAATGGCTGTATTATTCAGAAGGGAAAATCCTTTAAGCCTGGGTATAAACTTGGAATTTTACGATTTTGTATATCCTAAGGGAAAGTCTGCAGCATTTTATATTTTTTATGCTTAAAATATTTTATGCTTCAAAGTTTTCTTTTGTATCTTTTATCGTTCAAAATCGCGCCGAAATTAATTCATTCATTTATAACTCTGAGGACGTTCATGATCGCCTGCTTAATAATTAGGCATAAACTCGCTCCCTCCAAGATGCCCTAGTATTTTTCGGTACCGTTTTCAGTCGAATCCTGGATTCCGACTCTGTGACTGATATGAAGTAGTAATGCTCCCTGTAGACATGGATTGGAATCAGGTTTAGGAGAGACTAATATAAAATCTAACAATCAAAATGTACCACCACTGACACGTGGGTGGTAAGAAGTTGAAACTGATGCATGTCGGCCGGTGGATGTCCGCACACATCACTAATTGGGACTATTATAGCCGATTTAATTTCAGGAACAAGGATTCTTTGTTGTTGCTCGGTCGTGCATTAAACTCAATTTGTCGGTGGGTGATCTGACAGCAAGTGTTTTGCTTATTCAAAAATCAGACTTCATTGCACATTGTTTATCAAAAGTCAGATTCGTCTAGTACAGTTCATTTAGCTCATTTAAATAGTGAAACTCATTTGTCGGAGCTTGAGTGAGCACCAAAAGCTTTTTTTCTCCATTTACGTGGAGATGAGCAAATAAGGTAAATAGCCCGACCTAGTTAACAATCAACGTTATTTAGAAAAAATTTTATGCTAATTCTACAATACTAATACTGTGGTTGGCTAATTTTTGCTGACTCCTCTTTCTCTGCAAATTTCTAATCCCCCGCCAACCTTTCTTGACCCATCAAAGGCTGGTATCAATTTACAGCAGGTTGAATTGGTGGGCGGGGTAGCAGTTACTTACGATCTAGCAAATGTGATTGGAACATTACATCACTCAGCTACGGTGCTCACTTTTACTGGTTGCACCTACCCTATCAAACTGTCTGCATATCCATGCTTTATTATATATATATTTATATATATATATACTATACGTATATATACATATATATATATACACACACATATATATATATATACATATATATATATATATATATATATTATATTATATATATATATTTATGTAAAAAGGAGGAATTTACAGATTCATCATATTTAACTTCCCATGGAGACAGTTATGCTAAGCAGAGAGTTTATAGTTTTTGACTATAACGTTGAGTTATTCTCTGGAGAATTGGAGGTATATTATTTTGGAGATATAATATATTGGAGATATAATATTTTGGCCATTTGATATTTATTTTTATTGTGTTGGAGATATAATTTCCACAGTCTAGGCCTATGGTGGTGAGAGCTATGTTTAGTTCAATTATTTTGCAGCCGTCTTTGTTGCAAATGGAGACACCTTTTTGAGGAGATATGGGCAATATTTGCGAGTGTGTCTATTGCTGGAGTGGTGGTTTTATTAACACGTGGTTATTGGGGAAATAAGAGGGAATATGGTAGTGTGGTTATTAATTAAATGGAGGAAATATTTTCATCACTGGGGTGGTGTTATTATTAGGATGGTGATATATATATATATATATATATATATATATATATATATATATATATATATATATATATATATTAGAATTAATCTTTGGGGATGACTTTTTTTTGTGGTTATAATTTCTTGAGTTGAATTCCTGGAGCTTTTTCAAGCCAAGAGAAGAGTTCTGCGTTTCTTTTTGGTTTTGTGACTAATTAGAAGCGAGTGGCATTACTGCATTGTGGTCCTATGGAGATGTTATTTTTGGGGGCATATAATTTCTGAATTACGAGTTTATCGTAGTGTTTTTTATCCCGAATAGGTGATAATTTTTTATATAATTGGGCAGTATCATGTGAGAGTTATGTCTTTTGAGACAATTTTTTGAACACCTTAGATATATCCTGGAGATAATTTTGTGAAATGTGCTTACGTGATTTCAGTATAGACCTTTTTTTGAGAATCATGGGTTTCTGAAGTTGTGAGTCTGACTAGACATTTTTATGCTGCAGTTCGAGCACGCTGGTCCACAGGTGGATTTTTTGCTGACAATACTGTGATGAATCCGGTGGGATGACTCTTTTCCTCTAGTGGTGATTGCTCAGAGTTATGCAATATCTGGAAATGTTGACCATAGCATTTCATGAAAGTGCACGTGTAAGAGTTTGCTTTCTGGCCGTGTCCGGTCAATTGAATAGTTGCGATGGCAAAAATTCCGTAGCTATGCATATTGCATTTGTTGGGGGAAAATGCAGGGTTATGTATATCATGCATATATTATGTGCTTTGTGATGGGGAAGTTTACTTGTCATTATCTTTTTTTTATTTTTATTTTTTTTCCTTTTCCTACGAGAGATGTAATTAGGGATTGAGCTTTAAATAACATTACTTTTTGGATGGGAAATGTAATTTATTGGGGTTGTGATTTACGTAGATGGGCGTCTGACATTAAGTCTCAGTGAGGAGTTCTTGCTGTCAGACATTGGAGAATTTTTGGTGAAATATCAGAGCTTGAGAGAACATTTTTGATTTTTGGGTCTGGGCTTGTTACATGACTTTTTTTTTCTTGGGCTTGTTGTTTTTTTTGTTTTTTTTTTTACTTGTGAGAATTTGAGTTTGAAATGTGAGTGCAGAAGTCCGTGGAGTTACTGTGAGTGAGTTCTGGGTTGTGTGTGCTGGTGTGTGAATATGGTGAAGTTTTTTTTTTATTGTTGGAGAATTAGGTAAGAGAACTTAATATTTTTTTGTTTTTGCGGAGTTGTGATAATGACTTATGATTTGGTGGTCATATTAAATGGAGTTAGTTGGGAGATGTTCAGTTAGTATTTCTGAATTTTAGAGGTCATTATCTGATAGAAGTAGTATGTCTGGGGTTAATTTTCTTTTTTGGTTGACCGATGACCTGACTGACATACTTAAACACACCATAATCGTCGTTCCCCGACGCTAGCAAGACGCCCACCAGCTGTGCAGAGATGTTGCTGTCGTTTGCCCAGGGTATTTACGAAAGTTTTTACGAGTCTGCAGAGTTCTACAGCGCTTTTGGGTCTACAAAAGCCGTTAGAAGTCTTCTGCTGGGGGAAGTTTCGCCTTCCTACAGCGTGCTATGTCTGTGCAGGCAGTTGCAGACAAAGAGGGATATTCAATAATCCAAAATGAGAAAAGTTTATACACCCAAGTGTTATTGGAAATGAAGCGAGCGTGATAGACATTACGTTGTACTGCCAGAGACGTGCAGTTACTACTATATTTTGTGTTTTGAGCCGGACAATGTGTTTTATATTTATGAGCTGTTTTATGTGAGCTATTGCTAGGCAAGGGCTAGCCAGGGTAGTGGCCGAGCTAATCTGTAAAAAGGAGGAATTTACAAATTCATCATATTTAACTTCCCATGGAGAGTCCGAGCGACAACCTAGAGAAAGCTGATAAATCTTTTCTGGGATGGTGTGACACTAAGATACTTACTTAAGCAGGTCTTTGTTCTGTGGGTATGTGAGTTCGTGCGGGCTTGTTCAAGGTGCCTTTGAAAACTACTGTGACCAGTTATTTGGGGCATTGACGAAGAGTGTGAATTCGTGTGTACGTGTACGAACTATGTCCATTCTTAATGGCATGGTTTAGCCAAGAACTAGGGAGACAGCTACGGGAGAAAAGGCAGAATGCTGGGATAGCTCTGCGAAAGTTATATTTGTTTCAGTGTTGAAATTCCAGGCTGCAATGGGTGAGTTGTTATAATTTAGCCTAAGGGATGGCTTGTTTTGACATTTTGTAAAGATGTTCTATTTCAT
>NC_087203.1:29810891-29815891 GCF_015104395.2 Macrobrachium nipponense | reverse complement strand
CAGGTGGGACGGAACTTTGCTGAATGAGTCTGAAGCTTTTAATTATTCTTGGTTTAACTTTTGACTCGTATTTAACTTTTGAAAGTCTCGGCAAATGCTGCGCGAAAGTTATGTATTGCTCTTAAGGCCTCATGTATTTATAATAGCGATGAATTCAGTGGCAAACCTTTTTTTGTTTGTATGTTTCCTAATATTTGCAATTCCGTCCACACTTGGACCATCGACGGATGGATCTTTGTCATGTTTTCATAGTCATACGTTTGTACGTCAACAAAGATAATTAACAATCACAATTGACTCCGTGATTCCTTTTTTGCTGGCGAAGCGACCAATTCGCTGACAGCAGAGCACCAAATGTTGCTACAAATGAAAATTCCGCTGTCGAACGTCTCTGTTCCGGAGGTCTTTTTATTCTTCACAACGTTGGACTGTGGAAGAACAGCCTCCCAGAAGTCTTGCAGTTGGAATTTCAGAAGTTCAAGCGAAAATGCAATGAATTACTACCCTAATAGTATTCCATTATTCTTGGAATTTAATACATTTTTATTTATTTATCCTATTAATTTAATTTTTTCTGATGTATCTTCTTCGTTATGAACCCCCATATTCTTTGGCCCCTGTGGGTTGTTCCATATGAATAGGTTTCGTCTACTGCATAATAATAATGATAATAAAAACTACAGTAGGGAAAAACTCTCTATCACGAGAGTATATATAATGTTCTAAAGGGTCCACAATAATACAAAGAGTATTATTGTCGACCCTTAAAAAAAAAAAAAAAAAGAATACAGTGTCGTGTTAAATAGTTGTTTCATAAAAAATCCATACTTGTATCAATAAATTGTCTAATTGGAAAAGGTTGAATTTTCTAAAGAAAATTTTAAGAAGACTCGAAGGGCTGTCAACTTTCCTATTCCATGCGACTACTTTCGCCACGTATTAGATAATGCGTTTGCTATAGTATTGTGTTAACTTTTAATGATGAATATATTCGACAGAAAGAGGGAGTTTGTTACCAGTTCTAGCCAACTTGCGTTTTGAAGTTTTGTAGAAGTCGAAATGTCTGAGATGTAATCAGAATATAAATATCCCAAGATTCATATAAATCCGGTTTGTGAGTGGGATATGTAGATACCATTTTTATCATTTTTTCCGTTGACGATATAGCTCTAGAATGCTTACTGAATACGGCCAACAACGTTGTTGATTCTATAACAGTGGAAAAATAAGCTGACTGACACGATTTCTTAGGTGTACTTTTACTCGTGGATATAAACATGATGTCTTTAGAATTTTCAGCTTTAAGAAAAGCCAGTAAGAAAGAAAATGACATTAATTTTTTCCCACTGGCAAAAATTGGAAAAAGAAATTTTGGTTTTAATCTTGCTTTGTTGGGAGAACTTTCCAAAGGTCTAGACACTTTAGGTCCTTCAGAGACCTAAACCATTTTGTCACAGACCATTTTTGTAGGTCATGCCAACAGTGAAAAGACTAACCAAAAGAAATATATATCACTGCCGTTTAATGAAGTATAAAAGATAAATGATTATATGTATAAATTAACCAAAAAAGATAGAGATTGTCTATAGGTATGACACGTTAATCAAACCACTAACAAACAAGAATAATTGTAACAAGAGAAAGTTGTGTACAAAGTTCCCTGTTAAGATTGCAATGCTACTAAAGGTGGAAGTGGTAGGGAACTTTAAATAAGGTTAAAGAAACGTGGGAAGGCTTATGATCTCCGTGCTCAAAGTTGGCTCATAGTTTTAATGTAAACCATAAAAATTAATCGGGATGGTTGAAGGATTATATTTAGGCAAAGATTCTCATGTGAGGAGCTTGCCGAATGCGGTCGATACTATAGTAGATTCACATCAATCGTGCATCTGATGTCTAGGCCAGTCCCTTACGATGCTCCTGATTGGCTGTTACAAGCCAATCACAGCGCTTGAAACTCTCAGTCTCTCTCGAGAGTTCACATAGGCAGGATATATGTTCCACCTCTCTTGAGGGATAAGTCTTTCAAAAGTATGCCCCAGGAGAGGTGAAACATACACCATGCCTATGTGAACTCTCTCTCGAGAGTGAAAGTTTCCAGCACTGTGATTGGCTTATCAACAGCCAATCAGGAGCGTCGTAAGGGACTGGCCTAGACATCAGATGCACGGCTGATGTGAAAAGAGGATAAAGCATCGTGAGTTAGAGGGTCGAGGAGATTGGCGCAACTGTCAGTTGAATCTGGAATTGGTTAACGACACCCACACCAGCACTTGGGTGAAGATGGGTCGATGTCCTCTCGCCCTGTGTTTTGTTTCAACTCTTGAAGTGTCTGTTTAAGTTTTCAATTTTCGCTAATGATACAGTTTATTTCTATTTTTGGGTTTTTAATGAACATAAAACGATCTATGTATATATAAATAAACGTAAATTCGGAAAAGTTGCCTAATTCTGCCATAAATGTAAATTACAGTAATTATGAAGGTGGAATGAATGAATGAATGAATGAATGAATGCACGTGCATTTTAATATCTTCCTAGAGATAATTCCAGTTGCAGCTGAAACGGAATACTTGTAGAATGAAGCCTCCTTTCCGAGGATAATACATAGCTCGTCGAGACTGTCTAAACTAGATTTTTTTTTCTTTTATTAGGGAAAATATGCAATATTTTACAATTTTAACAGAATTACATTCTGAATTTTATCCGATGAGAGTATTATTGTCTTTCTTGTAACAATACATAACCAGCTTAGATTCTACAGATTTTTTTTTATTTTTTTAATTATTGCATACTTTAATTTACTATGTATAAACATACATATACCCATACCTATACACTGTATATACATACTCATTCACCTACCTATATATCTGTATCTACTAAAATTCCAAGTAACTACGTGTAAATAAGAATACATTTTTTTAAATGGCTGGATTTGGTCATTATTTAAGTCGGCTACGGTAACTAAGTGCATCAGTTTTTGCTTTGATATGGAGTACCATTCGTCAGATCGACTTGCCGTTGCCTTCTATGTTAGCAGCAAATCGCTGTCACATCTGCATTTAAAAGTCGTGTCCTTATTAACTGGTGGTGGTGGTGGTGGAGGTAATTCGAGGAAAACACTTCTCTATGACAGAGACAGTCGTCTGAAATGGAGGACTGAGCAAATTTGGCGTTTGCTATGCACACCATATGAATGCAGAATTGTTTTCTGTTTAACGGTACCTTCTTTCATTTTGTAAATATGCAGCATTTTACTGATTTCTTTCAATCATAAGGGGGTCGACTAAGGTGGTGGAAGTATCAAAGAAAGTGCAGGAATGGAGGCTGAGATGATATGGACACCTGTTGAGGAGAGATGAGGACCACGCTGGGAGACATACTATGGGGGTGGAGGTGCAAGGAAGAAGACGAAGAGGGAGACCAAGAAAGAGATGGAAGGACTGTGTGAGAATAGACTTACATGAGAAGGGAATTGATGAGGCAGAAGCGCAGGATAGAAATAGATGGAAACGGCTTATCCGAAACGGCGACCCCATATAAAAATGGGAACAAGCTGGGAAGAAGAAGAAGAAGAAGAAGAAGATTGGACGCTCTGCAGCTTCATCGCTTTGTTTCTAGCAGCGTCGAAAGGGTCTTGTTAAATGTGCAATTTTGTGTGTATTTGCTTGAACTGTTTTGACTTACAAAAAAAAATTTTTTGACATAAGCCTTCCACAACTTTTCCCCTAAAACGTAACTTGAGTCGAGCTGTGTTTACAATTATGGATGATAAAGTTGCCGTCATTTAATCTAGGACAAACGTGTGTACTCGTGACAATTTGTTATCACTGTAGGTGGAGATAAATTTGAAAAAAAAAAATATTTTCAGTATTTTGACGGAGAAAATATGCAAAGCAGATTCATAACGTTAGGGCCAGTAATAGAGATATTAGTGAAACCTATTTAAACTATTTGCAGCTATTCTTCTCTGCCATAATATAGTTTGTCTTAAGTTCTATAAGTCCAGTATATTAATTTCCGTCTATAAAAAATGCGATACCGTACTAAGCGATACTATGCAACTTCTTGTACCAATTATAATGACACATACAATATATGTCAGCGAAACCAAAACTAAAATGTAATCTATTGCAGAGCTATGACGGGTATATGTAATATACAATCGCCCTCAGCTACTAAGCAATACTTTGTAACTTCTTGTACTAATTATATTGGCACATACAACGTATGTCAGTGATACTGAAACTAAATGCCATTTATTGCAGAGCTCTGCCAGGTATAGTATGTAATATACGATCGCCCTCAGCGATACTGGATACGTAAACACAGTCTGTAGCAGCGATACCACAAGTGTATACAACCCCTCCCCGGTGTGGCTTCCTAAAGTATAATCGTTTCATTTAAGGTTCATTCAGCCGTGATAACGACGTTCGTCGATTAATCCCTTTCAATTTCCTGGTCATGAATATCTGATGTCGTATTACGTTAATCTCTCAACTCCTGTTTCTGAATCAGTGGTCGGGTGTTCTCATTCGATGATATTCCGGTTATACTTTGTGTGTGTATACACATATGTATACTATGTGTGTTCACGTATACATTTGTACATGTTTATATGTTTTATATAGTTTTATATATATATATATATATATATATAATATATGTATATATTATATATATATATATATATGTAATATATTATATGTATATATATATACATATTATTTGTTTGTATATATATATTGTGATACAATATATATATATATATATATATATATATATATATATATATATATATATATATATATATATATAATATATATATATATATATATATATATATATATATATACATATATATATATATATATATATATATATATATACATACACATATATATACATATATATAGAAATATATATATATATATATATAATATATATATATATATATATATATATATATATATATATATACGTTAAAGATCTAATTC